>NW_027460313.1:2500644-2561563 GCF_050947875.1 Dermacentor variabilis | reverse complement strand
CTCGAGAGAGAGTGCGTCCGGAGGGGGTAGGTACGGCCCACTCGTGTGAGTTTTAGGCGCTGGGAGGTAGGAAAGGTAGATTGCGTAACCGCAGGAACCTCGAGTAGCTATGAAAGAGGCACCCGTGTAGGCTACTCCCTGGGTAGTAAAGAGGGGGGAATGATGCTGCGCGGCCGCGTGATGACGGCCCGCATGTAGGACAGGGGACATATTGGACGGGAGTGCGAGGATGCGGAGATTGGGAGCCGGTGTGGATTTTGCAGAGGTAAAGGTGGAAACGGCAATGGAGAGATACCCGCCTGGACCAGTAACCACTGACCCTGACGGGTAAGAGAAAGCCGGGCAAGCTGGAAGTCACGGTGGAGAGAGAGAAGAGAACGAAGAGGATGGAAGAGGCCTGTGGCAAAGAGATTAGCAGTAGAAGTGGTGATACGGAGGTTGAGAGCTGCTTTGTACAGGCCCACAAGGGCTGTCTCGAGGGTGTTAAGCTGAGTGTGGGTGAAGGAAACGTACGGTAGAAAGTACAGGAACTTGTTTAGGGCGTGCGCTCGGGCCTCCACTTGGCACGCGTGAGCCTTGTGGAGGCCCGAGCGCCAAGTGACCACGCACCGCAGGAGGTGAGTTACCGAGTGACAGGTCCTGACAGCGTGGTGGAGGACTTGCACATTCTTGGTTGTATGCAACGGGAAGCCAAGAACTTTGCATTGGGGGACAATAGGAATGGGAGAGCTGGAAAGATGGAGGGATGTTAGGGCGTTGTGGGAGCGCTGGTATGAGGAGTAGTTAAGAAGGAGAAGCTCGGATTTCTTTGAAGCAGGAGACAGGCCAGCAGTGGAGAGAAAAGAGTTAATCAGATCGAGGCCACGTTGCAGGGTGTCATGTACATGACCGAGAGAACCAGACGAACACCAGATGGTGATGGCGGCATAAAAGATGTGGTAGAGGTCAGGAATTTTGGCTAGTTGGGAGGCGAGAGGGGTCATAGCAAAATTAAAAAAGGGTAGGAGAAAGAACAGCACCTTGAGGAGTGCCACGGGTGAGCGGGTGAGAGTCGGACAGATGTGTGTCCACTCGAAAGCGAGCCACTCGGTTAGAGAGAAAGGAGCGGAGATAAGAGTACATGCGGTTGCCGCAGTGCAGGGAAGAGAGTTGAGACAGGATGTGGTCATGGTACACACCGTCGAAGGCCTTGCGGACATCAACAGTCACAAGAGCGTGGATCTGGCTGGGGGTGGGCGAGAGAAAGGTGTGCTGGAGGATCAGGAACATGTCCTGAGCACAGACGCGGCGTCGAAAGCCGATAAGAGAATGGGGGAAGAATTCTCTCGCCTCATGAAAATCAGAGAGGCGAGTCAAAGCCATTCGCTCAAGGGTCTTGCCAACACACGACGTCAAGGAGATAGGGCGAAGGTTAGAAAGGGAGGGAGGTTTGCCCAGCTTCAGAATCATAGAAATAAGGGAGGATGTCAAAGAGCTCGGCAAGCAGCCGCTGTCCCAGGCATTGTTGAAAGTCTGGAGGAGGAATTCCTTGGCCGGGTCGGGGAGGTTGCGTAGTTTGGTGTATGTGATGGCGTCCTCACCGGGAGCCGAGCCAGTAGCATTAGCAGCCAGGGCAGCTTCGAGCTCCCGGAGAGTGAAAGGGCGGTCGAGCTCTGAGTTAGGATTGCCTGAGTAGGCTGGGTAGGAAGGTGTGAGAGGGGGTGGGAGATACAAAGAAGTGAGCCTGTCAAAGACATCGGAGGAAGTCCCCTGAGTGAGGACTTTTGCTAGAGTGGCAGCAAGGGCAGGCTTCGTACCTAAGAAAGATTTAAAAAGGGACCATGTGGATCGTAAGTGCAATGCGGAGTCGAGGCTGTCACAAAGCTCACTGCAACGAGAATGCTCGAGGGACGCGCCGTGGACGACTATCTCGGCCCGCAGAGGAGCAATCCGGGAGAAAAGTTGGGTATTTTGGGGTTGGGAGCGCAAGGAGCATCGGAGACGTTTCCGCTGACACCATAAGTGGAGAAAGTGAGGATCCTGGTCTGAGATAGGGTAACGTGAGCGAACGCGACGGCTACTGGTCGAAAGCGCTGCGGAGATCGCAGTCGTCGTAAGATTCAAAGGATGCAGAAAGGAGATTAGTGCGAAATGCGTGCCAGTCAGTGTGAGTAGTTGAGTGCATATATTGCATGGCCTGCAATAAACCAGTGGTTGTTAGTCCAGCACCCAGTATATCGTCCTCACTTTGTCCCGTACAAACGCTGTTTATTCCAGTTCTTGTGTTGCATATTTTTGAAATCATGCTTAAGAAGGTCATGCTATAGTCGTGCTGTCATCTGCGCGACAAAGACATTTGCTGTAACGCGCACTAGGTAATGCGATGTCACAAGGCGCGCCTTCGCAGCTTCGCGACTGATGAGGCTTTCTTGGCGTACGGTGGTAGAATTGTTGATAAAAAATTGGCAGTGGCTTAGCTCGGTTATGTCAGGATATACGTAACGAAAGCTAAGACATAGCATGGTTAGCCTTGGTTAGTATTGATTGCAAGTCCAGGTTAGTCTGGTTGTCAAGTTATGTTGCAGCGTTTAGCCAGGGGTTCGGCGCGCTGTTCGTCTGTTTCCTGGGCGATTCGTTTCCTCTTCTTCTCGTTCCGATGTCTATTCCAGGCCTCCTCCTGCTCATCAGAATGGTCGCCGTCCATATTGCTGCCTCAACTGGGGTTGCAGCGCTCCTTTTCAGTACTCCGACATTTTACCAGGCATGCGACGCAGCTGGCGAAGCGAGCGGAGACGAACGCAACGACGAGGAACGCGGTGTGACATTATGTGCCTCCTCGGAGCACGGCCACGGCGAAATCGCAAGTTCGCGGCCAGTAAAGCTTTCTATTTAAAAGGGAGCTCCGAAAGCCAGCTACGTAGGTAGAAGCGCAACAAGCGGCGTGCAGTCCTCTTGGCAACGCACATGAAGCCAGCAGCCCCCCCCCCCTTCCCGTGGATAGCGCGAACGCGCTTCTAAACGCACTGCTCCCGCACGTTTGACAAGTATGCTACGGAGGCTGTACTACATGGTCTACTCGACATGGCTGAGTACGCTAGCTGCCGCTGAGTTTACGAGAGCGCTGTTAATTGCGCGCGCTTTAACGATCGCCTGAACGCCGCGCGGCGCTTTCGTCGCGGACCGCGCGCTATGCGTGCTTTATCCAAATGCATGCAGCACAAAATGCGGCCGCATGTATTTTCATGCTGCAACCAGACGCTACGTAGGGAATTGCGCGAGGCGACGCAGTGGCTCCAAGGGAGATGTCGACCCAACAAGGCGCAGTAAATGGGAGGAACCTTTTGAAGAACCTCTCCGAGTATCGTCTTTCCCTTTCTTCCCTGCTCATGGTCGTGGCGTTTATGGGTGCTTGTAAAGTTGACAGGCAACGACTTCGGCAACCCTTAGCTGCACCACTCAGACGCAGAGTACAGTTGATATACTAAGGAAGAGCCTTCGCGCATTTTTGTGCTGCATCTGGGTTTGTATACAACGTACATAGAGCGCGAAAACTTGGGGGGAAGTTTGGCGCTGGTAATGAGCACGCTAGCAGTTGTAATCAACGTTAAGCTGGCCACGGCCATGCCACCGTTCGTTCAGGAAGACGTAACAGCTTAGCGGGAAGTGGTCGCAATTTCGCACAGATGTTAGCAGCTTTCAGCACCTAGACACCACAGACAGCAAATAGTTTGCAGCCGCTTCATCTCTTTCCGCATCACTTGTTAGTTATATTTACCCTAAAGGCCCATGGACATTACATAAGGCAGGAGGAAGAGGGGAGACAATCGTAAAATTACAATCGTTCAAAGAACAGCGAAACTTTCATTCGCGCAACAAAGCTCACAGCGGTACTCGAAATTTTTCTACAGTCTAAAACATTGTAGAAAAACACTTGCATGAAGAGGTGCTGATATGCTATCTTATTTACACTGGTAGAAATATACCAAAAAAAAAACAAATACGATAACTCTTTATTTGCTTTGGATCAGTTGAAAAGAGAAAGAGAAAAAAAGTTAAGCAAAGCTTCATGTCTGCTGGAAATTTTCATGTCAATAAACTGGGTTGGAAACAAGAACATTTTTGTGTTTATGTAGTGGTCGCTTGGTTAGCCAAGGAAATTGGTTCCGTGCTTCTGAAAACTTACGTACATTTACTACGTCAGCTATTAATCTCGGCAAAAGATTGCTCTCCTGAATTACGAGTGAACAAGGGAAAACTGTAGTAGGTCAGTACGAGCGAAATGTTTGTGGACTTTGACAGAATGGTACGAGTGTGTGAAAACTGCAGCTGTTGCATTGTAGTGTAAGCAAGAGTGTTGTGATATATTTAGTACAAGAACGGTAATTGAGAAGTTTTCCGCCTTGTTTCTAGTGGTGGACGAATAAGGCTATTTATAATTTTACATACGCTTGAAAAAGCAGAGTAGTCCGATACGATGAACGTAGTGGCTTTGTTTTACAGTGGTTCTAATCTCTTGATGAGGTATGCGTGGCGGTGGCTCCAAATAACTGACGATTATTAAAGTTTATATCGGGCGACTGAGTTGTAGGCAAAAAGGCTTGCATCCTCGTTAGTTTGGCGAAGTGTGCGTCGGACAAAAACCAATAGTCTTATTTGCTTTCCTGAAAAGATAGTCAATATGTGTGTTAGCCGACAGATTAGTAGTTAAATGGACACCTAAACATCTAAATGCCTCGACTTGTTCAATTGCAACATCATTTACTGCATAGCGTAAGACATGAAGTAATTTGTGGTAGTAAAGCGAATTAGCTTCGGCTTCTTGATATTAAGACTGACCTGCCAATCAAAACACCATTTGTTCATTTTGTGCAAGAATTATTTTCTAGTTCACTGCAATCGTTATGATCGTTGAGAGGTTTGCGACTGCTCGTTACTGGGGCGGAACACCGCAATGGCTGTGCTGCAGTGCCTCACATAAAGTGGACGAAGCGAAACGCCAGAGACGAGCGGTTTTGATGCATTTTGTGCAGCAATGTGTAACATGTCTTTCTTTCTTTTTTGTTTTTTAGTTTAAGCGTATTTTACAGTAAATCGGCTATGACAGCTTTCCTCCGCCTTTACAGGTATGTTTATGCAATCGGCGAACGTTACTTTTGCGGCAAATTGCGCTGCACAAGTAACTAATTAAAATATTCAATAATTACCTGATAATTATTTACTTCACGGAACATTTGTAATTCCAAAATTGAAGCGGAGTAGTCATGAGGTCACAGTTGCTTGGCAGAAGTCACATGTCTCGCAATACGGTTGAGACATCTGGGCTTAAAGTATGCTACACGATACGCGGTCGTTCCAGCTAACAATTCCTCAAAATGTATATCAAGCAGTTCGGGATGACCTTAACAGTAACGCCAGTGCATTTTTAGTAGATTTCGGGGACGGGGTGTCTTCAAGTTGGCGCTATAGTCTTAGAATTTCTGTTAAGAAGACATGGTTCCACTATTGCTGGGCTTTAATTTCGCAATCAGATCACCTTCCCTAAAGTAAGTAATTGAAAAGTTAATTAGTGATTTTTTTAAAGTAGCCGCGTGGACGTTGCGAGATTACAAGCAAATAATGTCGCCTTCTTCGTGTAGTATACTTGAACAGGCCGAAGTACGCTATATGCTCGGTGCGATGTGACAAAAAAAAAAATAAAACACGGTGTAGCTTTTGATATTGTTCTTGAACGTAATAACACATCTAAAAGCGCCAACTGCCGTCAGCGTGTGCTGACAACGATTTCTCTGTTAATTTTTATCTCAATAAAAGAAAGTGAATTGACGCCAACAGCGGTTAATCGCTGTAAAGGGCTGCAAACGGCGCAGATGCAGCTGCGAAATGTGCCGCAGCAACCCGATGCTGTGACCGTGAGTCACAAATGTTATCAGCGCCATCTCATTCAATTAAAGAAGCATGCAGCTCAGCATTAACCGGCATGCAACCGTGCCGTGCATTGTGTTTGTTTCCTTTTTTTTTCACAGTATGCGTTTAGCAACGTTGCTGCGTACGTTGCTTGAAAACGGTTATTCTTAGTTTTCTTAACGACCTTATTAACACTTTCTACTTGTAGATCGAGTGAATTTTGTCGCTTGCTCGCTTGCTTGTTCTTTGTTGACCGTAATGGGCTCATGGTGCGTTAAACTTTTTTTTTCATTCTACACAGCACAGAAGACTAACCTCTATGGTATTTCGCCTGAACAAGTTTCACTAAAACATTACGGGCTCTTTCAAACTAGAGTTTAAACTAGAAACGACTCCCGCAGCGATAATTCGTGAAGCGGCGTGCAAGTTCCTTCCTGTCTGCATGACGTGCTCATTATTATGCCTTAAACCAGCAGGACACGTGAATGCCCAAGTAACGCTAAACCTTTACCTGCTGTCATGTACAAGGAGATTCTCTGTTGCCTAAAACGCATACGCTAGCTTCTTCAGGTTTTCCGCGATGCTGAGTGGCGTCAGTGGGTCTCATTACATACACACGCTCTCCCGTCTCCTTTTTTTAGTGCATTATGGCCGTGTGCCCGCCGTTTACGAAACGCCATTTATTTTACACATTGAGCGTAAAACACAGGAAATTGTTCTTGCATAATTTTTGTTTTCCTTAACTCTTTATGCACCACCGTTGCACCCAGAAACAAGAATATCACTGGTGGGTGCTCACCAACGAAAAAGCAGGACTAGACAGAAAGACAGGAAGATTAGCCAGTTCTCATACCGGCTGGCTACCCTGTGCTAGAGAAAGGGGTTAAGTGGAATAAATGATAATATAAAAGAGATATTACAGAAAAAAAAGCAAAGAAGAGCAAAAAAAATCTATGAATTCCTGCTTGCGTCCATGCCCTTGGCAACATTTTTGCGAGCTGGAAATTAATGCCTTAGTAATATGAATTCCCTTAAGCCTGTGGTTCCTTATTTCTCCTCTTATTCAACGATACAAAAGCAAAACAACATCCGTGGCACATTGCAGAGCGTTGAGCTGCCAACGCAAGCGGCAGCAGATGGCAGACAACCGCGATTGCGGGAGCTCCACCATGAGCCCGAAGGCCGACTGTGCGAGTGGGAGCTGCTGAGTCAAACTGGGCCAAGCTGAATCAACATTCTCGAAATCCAGCCCCCGCTTTCCCCCCATCCTCCCATTTTCCCCTTCCACTGCTCGCTCTCAAGCTCAGTATTTAATCACTGCATGCGAGTGCAGGGGAAGGAAGTAGAGAAGGAGGTAGTGGTACTGCAATCGAAGCGCTGCAGTAGTATTCTGGGCTCTCGCTCGGTGCCGCCGAGCACAAAATCACAGGAGCGGACCGCTCGAGGAATTTTTCAAGTCGAGATTCACTTAGGGTCGAAAGACGTTTCTTTACGTTTCATTACTCAAGTGTTCTCGCCGCGAGTGCTGCCATAGCGAATGCGGCACCTTGCGATGGCTAATGGCCCAAGCATTGTCGCTGCGAAAGGCCTGCTCGGCATTCGCGGTGCGGCTACGCGAGACCGACGTTCCTTGAGGCGCGGAAAGGGCGTACGTGTAATTCGCGCGACACATCTTTACAGAATCTGGCTTTTTGCCCAGAATAGCGCTGTGCCTACGATGGGTAATAGAAAGACGTCGATGAAGCTTATATGGTCGCTTACGCTGTGGTCAGCGGTTTCAATGTCGGCATTCAACCGAAAGCAGAAGGTACCGAAAGTTTTGTACACCCGACCCGAACAGAGGGCGCGTTAGCAGAACGTGAAAAACGCTAGCCCATTATTATAGTTCGTGAGTGACCATCTCTCTACATTTTATTCCTTCAAAGCAGCTACCGAGAGAGTGAAGGGCCTCGTCGCCACGTTTTTTTAAAACAAGTATCTGTACAAAATCTGCAAAGGGGGGGGGGGGGGGGTGTTTCTGCTTTATTAAAAGTAAAATATGAGATGTGTGGCCACAAATAGAGCTGGATATCGCAAAATCATACGCAGGGAAAACCGCAATGACATAAATGTGGATTAATGTTGGGCAACGATATGGTCATCAAAACGTTCTGTGCTCTCCTTACCTTCTTCGAGTTCCTGCGTTTATTTTCCCTCTTCCCTTGCCCTCTCAACGTGTGCGGTGCAGCAAAGCAGAACTGTCTCTGATTAACTTCCCTGCCTTTCAGCAAATCATCTCTCAATATATATTTTATCTCGAAAATTGCTATTGTACATTTTAATGTATGTCATTTTATTTCTGCGTAATGTAACACACATACAAATGCATACACAGACATATAATTCCTCTCCACTCTCGGTGTGCGTGCGCGTGTGTGCGTATGTATGTATGTATGTATGTATGTATGTATGTATGTATGTATGTATGTATGTATGTATGTATGTATGTATGTATGTATGTATGTATGTATGTATGTATGTATGTATGTATGTATGTATGTATGTATGTATGTATGTATGTATGTATGTATGTATGTATGTATGTATGTAAGTATGTATGTATGTATGTCACAAAGAATATCAGACCAAACTCAAAACATTTTCGAACGCAACTTCTTTTTACCAATGGCCAGCTGCCCACGGTAAAAAAAAATACCTAATTTGCCTATTGCCTTATGCACAGTACTTACGAAAAGTTGTAGTATAGGAACATTTGGTGAATATGGGCCCTATTGTACGTTGACGCTGCGTGTCAGGCTACATGCTACATATGTGCATACAGTGAGTGTACCATGCTAAGCGAACGTTACTGCACTTTCATTGAGTATTCTGCAGTAGAAAAGACGCCTGAAACCGGACGTCTACTCATGCACAGATAGTTCCACTGAGAGGGCGTGAAGAGAAACTCGAGCCGCGTGGCCCTGATCTGCAAATATATCAGCTTGGCACGGGTAATCTTAAAGGTCCCTTCTACAAAGATATTTTGGATGAAAGTAAAAATGGCAGCAATCAACTTAGGCGACGCAGTTTTCTGAAAAATCTAAAGTATCAGTGGTAGACGCCCGCACTGCACGAATTCTACGGCAGCAGAAAGAAAATGGCAAGCAGCAGCAAGGCAATATTTGTGTTTCTGACCGCTCGTTTTCTCTGTTTGCTTTCGTTAGTAGCGATGTCCGCCGAGCCCAAACAAGCAGTGGTCCACGCTTGCGTGTGTCCGCTCCTCTGTTCACGCACCTGATTGGATCGACCGCTTTTGCGAATGCGGTTGTTGTGCCAGTGACGACTGCTTCTACACGAAGGATATCACACGACCAAAGTCACCACGTTTATTTATTTATTTATTTATTTATTTGCTGATGCTCTAAAACACCATAAGGGCCATAGCAGAGCCGCGCATAAAATAGGATTAATACACATCTTTACCCTGGCGATTCCTGAGATATATGCCTTAACACCTTAGCCGTTTTAAACTTCCTCGTGCCTTGTCATTTCATTTTACATGCTCCTTAAGCCAACACGGCGAATCCGTATAAAAACACTGAGACACTGTGCCGAATTACATCGCGACAGAGTTTCCAAATCTTTCCTGTGGAATGTCTGAAAACCATGCGCAGTTTCTGCGTTCTGTGAGAAAATTACGGCATACTTAAGGATAAGGTAACAAAATGCCGAAAAATGCTGCAAACCGCATTAAGTATTCTTATTATTTCTAAAAGTGTGTGGACATTTACGAATAAATGGGAAACAGCTGGTCGGCAAAATTTAAAACGCAAAATGAAATAAAAAATTTGCATATTAGCCCAATCAATAATTATCCAGCTCTTAAACCTTACTGAAGGCACACTGCAATTTATCGATGAAATTTGCTGCCAAATAAGCAAATGCCTTCTATACCACGAAGCTAGAATCGGCGCAACATACACATGTTACACCTAAAGAAAGATTTCGTTGGGAATGCTAATAGAAACAGAATTTTGACTATGGCCGCGCTAATATTTTATGAAATAGATTACAAATCCCGAACTTCAATAATCAAATGCTTTGTTTCAGAACTTCCTAACGCAGTAAAAAATTGGGGGCCGAATTCACAAACCCTTTAGTTTGCAAGTGCTCTCTGCAACTAGCCGGCCGCCTTCAATAATCATATGTCTAACATGACGATTGGCTCGAATTTTTACTTACAAGCCCTTATAACATAAGATGTTTTTGTGGCTATGGACCCTGTTATCTTAACGTTTAACTCTCCCTGAGCGAGTTTACATGTTCAATTCAACCAATCCAATAAGTTGCCCATAGATTTCAAACTTACTGAAATTTTTTACCGCAGCCTAAGCTTTCATAAGCTATGTAACCAATATTACGAAGGACATGTGGTTTAATTTACCGTATTTATTGAAAGGTCACCTCGTATGCTGTAGTATGTAGTAAAAGCAAACAAACAAACAAATGCGGGCGTGCGGTAACTGTCAGTTTGTGGGTACCACAGACACTTGATGGGGGACATACATGATTTTTTTCCGACCGAATAAGCTTCGTGATTTCTGCCGTTGATTATTTTTAGAGGAGCAACTTCTATTCCACTTGTATGAGTGAAATGGCAGCAAAAGCACGGCTTCATATACAGTATATTTTAAGTGATCCGTTGGGTCCCACCTCAGAAGAAATTCTCAATTGAAAGAGAAAGAGTGTTATTTAGTAGCTTCACGTGGTATGCTGTTAGTTAAAACTGTTTTTTTCCACTTGACTCTGTTGTTGTTTACTAACCGATGTCAGCCTGGGAAAATGAGTCACCGAAGAGATGGCTACCTTACAAACTTAATGTAAACCCCCGTGTCTAGCGAACGCGCCAAGAAATTACAAAGGGAGACAGAAAAAAAAGGCCATAAGTAGAATAAAGCAACACATAAGTAGAGCACAGCCTGCTTTACTCTACGTTGTCAGATAGAATGATATATCAGAAAGACTTGAGCGCCCAATCACATATTGAGAAGGTCTGTACAGTTGGAAAAAATTGCTGGCTCTCCTGTAATTGAGAGTACATGTAAACATGAAATGGCAACTGGTAAAGCAGATTGGTTGGAGATAATACTAGCCACAGTCTTAAAATGGATGTAGTGCTTGTTCGCAAAGACACCCCACCACACCACACAGCACCACGCCATACAGGTGCACTGGTCCATATGGACGGTGCCCAGCTAGAAGAAGAAAAGCAGCTGAAGGTCGCACGATAGGCAGCGAAAGCCGCCAAGAAGACAGAGCGCATGGTCGAGCTAGAAGGAAAACGAATTGAATTCTGGGGTTTTAAGTGCCAAAAGCCCGATTTGATTATGAGACACGCCGTAGTAGGGGACTCCGGATTAACTTTCATCACCAGGGGATCCTTAACCTCCCTCCACTGCATGGGACACAGGCGTTTTAGCCTTTCGCCTCCATCGAAATACGCCCGCCGCGGCCAGGATTTGATTTTGCGACCTCGTGCTTAGCAGTGGAACACCATAACTGTTAAGCCACCGCGGCACGTAGAAGAGCCTGAAGGAGGATGCATGGATGGATGGATGGATGGATGGATGTTATGAGGGTCCCCTTTGGAAAGGGGTGGTGGGTTGCACCACCAAGCTGTTGCTATTATACTGCCTAATGTCCTACCTAGGTTAAAAAAAACACTATAAACTCCCACAACCAAATTTTCTGATCCCCTATTGCGAACTTTGCTTTTGTACGTCTCCGTTTTTAGTCGTTTCCCTACTTTTCTTCCACTAATCTTCCGATCGCCTCTTACTAATGTCTATTGCGGACATGTTTACTTTTCCACTGCTCTCGCTGAACCCAAGGGCTTCAAGAGGCCACTGGTGCCTAAATCTACCACTTGGAAGACGTCTTTACATTCTAATAAAACATGCTCATCGTTTCCCTAGCTTTACCGCAGCAAGTACATGCTTCTTCTTCCTTCTTATATCTCGCTTTATAGGTGCGTGTTCTAAGGCATCCCGATGTTGCTTCAAAAATTAATGAGCTTCCCTTTGAGTTATCATAAATTGTTTCCTTCCTGATTCGTTTTTTCCTGTTAAGTAGCTACTCATGGCAGGTTTCTTTTCCATTGCCGCCACGCATGAGATTATTTCAGCCACTCTGACTTCGCTTGACGTTCTGTGTTGCTTCGTTGCCCACCCTACAGGCCACTTACTTGCTGGTAAGGTTCTTAGTTATTTTACTCTACTGTGAATCAATGTTTTTCCTGTACATATACCTCAACACTCTCCCTGCCCATTTACTTTCTTCCATATTCCTCAGCCGTTCTTCATAATCAATTTTACTGTGGGCTTCCCTCACTTCAAAACTAGTCCAGCCCATATCACCCTCCACAGCTTCATATGTAGTCTTCCTGTGAGCGCCCAATGCGAGGCGTCCCACTGACCTTTGATGGTCAGTGGGACATTTCATGCTTGAAAAAAAAGAACTTAGCGAAAAAAAGTGCCCATAACTAATGGTACTATGTTAAGTTCATTGTGACAATACATATAAAAAGAGCCATTTAGGTATTTTACGTTAGTGTGTACACCAACAAACTATAAGGTTTAGCGTGCCAAAGCAACACACGTACCATGAGAAACGCTGTAGTAGGGGGCTCAAATTGAACTGCGGCCGTTCTGAGTACTTCGATGTGCATCTGACATATCACTGCGCAAGCGTTCTTTCATTCCGCCCTCATTGGAACGCGCCATAACAAGGATCTGGCACGCCGTAAGCAACGGGGGGGGGGGGGGGGGGGGGGGAGGGGGCGAGGTTACTTCTGAATAATTTTTACCAACTGGGAATCTTTGTCAAATTTGTCAATATCTGGCAGGAAAGCAATGGCCCTATGACGTAAAACTATTCCTATATGTGTTTATTCCAATCTCCTGACGTCAAATTTGCGTAACCTCCGATGCAAGAATCGGGCGGTACACCCGCAGCGTTACCTCACCAGCCCAACCAAACGCTCTCTTAGTTTATAGGAGTTCACTTTTGTTTTCTTGAAAAACGAATAACATGACCTATTTTGAGCGGTTTTTCGTTTGTAATTAATTGGCTGCGAGGATGGGAGGAGCACGCTCAAGTGGAGAGCGTTTTGATAGGGCCGAGCCAGCGCCCTGAATATACATAACCGTGTGAAGAGGGTGGGGGCGGCGTCTGCGATTGGTCCGCTTTCCCTTACTTAGCTTGCGGTGGCTTTTCTAAAATCGCGGCGGGGTGCAACGGAAGGCTAACAATGCCGCTAAAATGGATCCGCAACAAGAAAGAGTTGGCAGAGCGAGGTCGTAAACGTGCCGAAGGTGCTCGAAAATACTACACGGCCACGCAGAATATTTTGTTACACGCAAATAAACCCGTGCTGTGCGGCAGGTCCGAGTAGCCACTGCCTGAGCGATCGGTGGCAGCTATCTTTTATTCCTTTCGGAACGGGGCAGCCTGCGGATATTCAGAAAAAAAATTCAGTTTTTTTCGGCATATTAATGCATCCCTAAAGCGTACATGCCACTTTGACGCGGTGAGTTTTTGCGGTTTTGTGACCTCGCGCGACAGGCAGGTGAAGTGGGTGCAGCCCGAACATGTTTAACCAATATCCGAGTGCTAATGGCGAAAAAGCGTCGAATGAGAAATAGCTCTTTTTCTTTTGTTCTGCCCAATCATGCATACTCAGTGTGCACATGTCATGTCAGATGGTGAGCTATCGCGGTTTTCGTGCCGTCACGCGACAGACAGGCGAAGTGGGGGTGGTCCAAAAAAGTTTTTGACCAATCGCGGAGGGCTGATTGCAGAGCTGGAATAGAAAAGTTTGGAATAGCTGTATTTATAGGGCCCCAAGTCTCAGGACCACTTCAGCACAATTTCATGTGTTTCGTGTGACACTCCGCAGGGGCAGGTAAAACGCGCAAGTAGGAAAGGGACTGTTGCTGCTTGCGTTATTTTGCTACGAACAACACGAACCATTTACAAACTTTTTCCTTCTAAAGTGTTGTTTCCCATTTGTCGGTCGCTTTCGCTAATATTATATCGAGCTTCAGGATTGGCTCGAATTTGCCCTTGCGAACAATTCTAGCATGAAACCTATTTGTCACTGGGGACCTGGGCCCGTATTCACAAAACGTTCTTATTCTAGAAGTGTTCGCAAGAACAAATTCCAAGCAAACCAAAAGCTGGACATAATATCAGCGAAGGCGACCGACAAATGGGAAACAACAATCACGAAGAAAAAAAAAAACTTTGTGCGTTCGGTCCCAAGTTTTCATCCCTGTATCTTATTATCAGCATACTTTCGGGTAAGAAAAGATTTGAGGATGCAGCTGAATCGTCTAAACGTTCTAAACCCACCGTGGTTGCTCAGTGGCTATGGTGTTGGGCTGCTGAGCATGAGCTCGCGGGATCGAATCCCGGCCGCTGCGGCCGCATTTCGATGGGGGCGAAAACACCCGTGTACTCAGATTTAGGTGCACGTTAAAGAACCCCAGGGGGTCGAAATTACCGGAGTCCTCCACTACGGCGTGCCTCATAATCAGAAAGCGGTTTGGGCCCGTAAAACCCCATACGTTTTTTTTTCTAAACACTCACTCTTCATAGACCTGTACTCCAGCTACAATTCACTTCGGATGACAGTAAACACTTCTTTCACGCTAAAGCAATAAAATAAAAACCGAGCAGGCGCACAATCAATGCAATTTTCTGACCCATGCGGGGCGATGGTGTAAGCGCCGAAGATTTCTGTAGCGCGTACGCCACAACTAATAACTTTACGATCACAATGGAACTTGACGGCGACCTTAGAAGCAAACAAAACCCGCCGCGGTGGCTATGTGAATGTTGCATTGCGCTGCTAAGTACGAGGTGGCGGGATCATGTGCCGGAGGTGGCGGCCGCATATCGATGGGCACAAAATGCGTAGGCGCCCGTGAACCGCTCGTTGAGTGCGCCTCAAAGAGCCCACGGCAGTCAGAATTAATCAGGTGTCCCCCACTACGTCGTTCCTTATAATCGGATCGTTATTTTTGCACGAAAAAACACATAATGAATGAATTAAGGAAACGCTGAAAGGATGCCCAAGGTTGAATGCAGCTGACGCGAGTGCATATATGGTTGTGGTATAAGCTGCCTACTAACCTTGTCGCGCACGAACGCATGCAGCTAACATTTCTGTTATTTTGCGGAAGTATTTATTTGGTTATGTTATTTGTTTGTGTTACTATACCTTACTGGTGGCTATTTTCATCTTTGGCATGCTTCACCAAGTAACTTAAGGATTCAGGCGCGGCCTGTATGCCATGAAAGTGAATTATCTTCTCTCGAAGCTGCTATTGCTACATCAGTCACGGCATTAGAAATGCCGCAGTGTTGTGGACTTGTACATATACGTACTCTGTTCTTGTTTTCATCATCATCATCATCATCATCATCATCATCATCATCATCATTATATCTTCTTTCTATCTCCGGACCAATTCTGCAGGGCACAGTAGCAGCCCCGAATAGGCTTCAGCTCAGGCCAACTGGACTTCCCTTGTGGAAATAAATTCTCTCTCGATTTGATTATTATGACGAATTCATGCGTCTGTGATGACGCCCTCAAAGCTCTGACGTTGAAGACCTTATTTAGAAATGCCGTTACCTCTTTTTGTGGATTCACTGAGTAGATGAGTTCAGCTCAGGAAATAAATAGTGCAAATAAATAATGGTTTCACGTGTCCTGCAGTATATATAGCACGCAAGGGAGAAACCTCGCTCTCGGCATGGCGCTCCCTTCGTTCATTTGCTGAACGTCGACGCTGCCGCTTTGAGCTCAAAAGCGATGTAGTACGCCTCCGCCCACCATGCTCCACTGTTCGATCCCTGCGCAGTAAGCAGCCGTGCCACAAAGGGCATCGATCAGGCTGCGCCGTCGACCGCCACCGTGGCATTTCGGGGACTTGCGCGCGTTGCACGATTTACGCGACAGACACGCTTCCGAGACAGTGGGCGCTGCCGGGCTTTCTTGCCATCGGCCGGTTGCCGCTTTCAAACAAAATGGCGTGACAGGGACCAGCGGAAATGTCCCTCGGTGCTTGATTGAAAGCCAGGCGTGCAGCCAACCGCCCACGGAGCGGGCGACAGTCGGAGCAGAGCGTCACGACTGCCCCGAGTCACAGATGGTCAGCACTCGGCGCCGCCCAGTTTCTCCGCGAGCTCAGTGTGGCTCTTTTGCCATCCCGAGCGATTGTGCCCACTTGCTTTTGTTTTTCTCTCTCTCCAAGTCTGCCTCTCATTGTTCATGGCGTGTTTGTTTGTCGCGGCGTGGGAGAGCGAGGATCGACGTTCGGGCGCACAGGCGCTTGAGAGACAAGAGACCTCGCGCGAGCTGTTTGCCGAGGCGTGCGATGATGCATCGAAGCTTGTCTTTTGTCCTTATCTCTCGCGCCAAGTATATATGAGCCTTGTTTGCAGCGTTCCACGCTTCGTCTTTCCTCATAACACCAGCAGGCTTGTGTCCGTCGGGCTGCGACCTCTCAATATTTAATTGTCAACTTGAGAGCGTTCTTTTTTTTTTTCAAATCTGTGTGCCACGCTTTTCAATAACACGAATGCTTGTCCCCGCGAGTCCTTCCGGTAAAAGACAGCGCAAGGCCTTGCTACGGATGACCCAAATGGAAAGGAGCAGCTGCACTTGGAGAAACAGCTTGAAGAAATGAACGCACAGGTTTTGCTGACACATTGAAGGAACGCCCGCACATAGTGACAGATTTGTCTCCAGATGGGAACTACGGGCGTGGACGAAAGCGATTGTCTGCCTGAAATTTCTGTTCTTTCTGTAGTTCATTCTACTGATATATTTTGTCATCCCCAATATAGTGTATTTCCTGCTTAGCCAATACAAATTTCCGTGTCTGCCATCACCCTGTCGCCCCAGCCACACACACACACACACATACACACAAACACACACATATATATATACATATATATATATATATATATATATATATATATATATATATATATATATATTAGGGTGTCCCGGCTAACTTTAGCCAGAGTTTCAAACTATGCGAATGCCACGTAACTAGACAGAACGAAGGTATTATTGTTTGCCATCGCTTGGAGATACTCAAACTGCATTTTCATCCCACCTGATTAGGTTATTAGTCTCCATTAATTAATGAACTTCACAAACATTATAATTAGGTGAAAAGTATCAATGTAGAGAGACATCAAAAACTCCAGATACATCTTTGTGTTGCTCACTACGGGCTACATAAAAGTGTTTTTCCGAGCGTGAAAGAAGCCCGCAAATCCACGCAATATTGTCGCGCGATTGGCCGCTCGAGACACTTTGCCTGTTCTCACTTCAAGGCTGACACCTTTCCAGATACGGCGCGCGTGACCGCGCACGACTGGGCAAAATGAGCACTTGTTGGGGGAGTCGAAGCCGCCCCTCCTCCTTCCCGCGGTGCCTACCCGCTTTCCTCCCTATATGGCGCACGAGATTGAGCCGCAATCATCAGTTCCCCTTGCGTCCAGTTGGGAAATGCGCAGTTGCTGCCGGAGCACAAGGTCGCCGCCTATTCCGCCCTCCTGTCCCCCACGGCCTTTCGCGCGACTGAAGACGGCGCGCGTACTCTCCGCTTTCTTCCTTCGCGCGCGCCAGACTGAGCCGCAATCGTCGGCGTCCCTCGCTCGCTTTCACTCGCACGTTCAGCATACGAGGCGTGGCGACGGTGTTATCGCCCTTGGACGTTATGCGGAACATCACGGCAACGACGACGGAGTGTTCATATAAAAGATGCGCCTGGAGTGTCCATATAATTGCTATCGCAATAAAAGGTGTCAAAGAAACGCAGCCCCAGCCTGCAACCACAATTTAAACGAGGCAGATTGTCTTGATATTAAGTTATGGAAATCGCCTTGTAAAAAATGTTTCTTGAGGCTCTAGGGATTGCTGCCGTGAACCACACTACACAGTCTGAACGACATCGCGTCTAGATAAACAGAAAAAGGTCATACTGAGGCCTGCTAGCCGTTACTTCGGGGCCGCGTCTTCTCCCCAAGGCTGAGGATTCTCTTTTTAGGCTATGGTTGATCAGCTGCTTTTTTCAAGGTTATCCCGCTCGTTTCATAGATTTAGATTAATCTAAAAGGGTATATCGAGATAACGTTCACCTAAAAAAGAAAGCATAATTCTCACAATGCGCAATACTTTCCCCCATTATTTTAGAGCACTGCGGATTGCTTTTTCATTCCTGAATGCCAAATCGGTGGTTTCATAGTGGCACTCTAATTTATTTCACGTGCGTTTTAGGCAAATGAAAACATCATTTCTTTAACATAAGAATGTCTGTACCATAGCGTTAAAGTACAACTGTTTCCGTAAGGCACATTAGCGCAAAAGAAATGCAGGAAATGTAATGCCAGCGGCAGCGCAGCATTATTTTGTAAAGTTCCATCTGACGTGGCAGAATTCCTCAGAAATTAGGTGCTTCTGGCAAGGCGCCCCGTATTCCTCTCCAGATTAATCCTCAAACTTCACTAGTTTCATCCTCAAAGACTGGGATTACGACAGTCCTTTTTCTGCGTTAGGAGCTTTGTAAACCCGTCACCCGTTTATATTTGCAAACGAACGTTGAAAAGAGCTGCGCGCTTTACTGGAGGCGCGTTTTTCCCTCGGGCATGACGCTTCATTCCTTGCATGGCGCATACGCAGTCTCGCTGGAGGACTTCGAAATGTTCGAGTTTACACAAGTTTTAGAGGGAGCCCGCCTACGTAGTAATCCCTGGATATGAACGTGCCTGGGAACTCGCTGTTCTGCATTCGCGAAAAGAAACAGTACCGAAATAGCAGTGATGACGAGCTTCACGTTCTCACTCCAGTAGCGCTAGAGTGAGAACGACTAGAAGCCCGTGCCCTAATACCACCGTGTTCCATTACCATCCCATCCCTCCCTAAAAACAAAGGAGTAAGGGTTTGTGCAGTGTCTTCACCTGCTTTTGCCCTCACACCGAACATCGTGGAACTATGGCGTCAGCGTCCTCAAGACTCGGGGGAACATCATCAAAGGCTCCCTTGCCCAATCTGCAATTGTACAAAAGAAGCGATCGGCGCGGCGCATCTGCTTTGGAAATGCACTGCCGCAAAGAATATCCGAAAAACGCACCTTCGTCGAGGGCCAACCTACTCACCAGGATGGCCTCCGGACGTGGTTTCATTGTTACCCTTTCAATTAACTCCTCTCCTATTTCGTCTGACTATAGCCTAAATTTCTTTTTAATCTAAGAGATGGGCACGAAACCAAGTGAGTAGGCGTATATTCCAATCTTAGATAAGGGGAAAACAGGGGAAAAGCGGGAGATCGAAATTCAAGACGATGATCAAAACGCAAACAAGGTGAAAGCTGGAGCCAACGTTGCGACAAGTGGACTTGTGTCTTTCAAAGCGACATATGCTTTCCTCGCAACAGTGTGTGTATATATATATATATATATATATATATATATATATATATATATATATATATATATATATATTGTGTATACCTTGGCGAGGATAGCATATATCGCTTTGAAAAATAGAAGTCCACTTGTCGAAACGTTGACTCCCGCTAAGTAATATTTGCTTTCCCCCAGTTATGGTCTTTGCACAACAAAGCACGCTTTACAGGACTGCTTTGGGTGATCGCAACTTTTGCAAGCTACATTTTTGCTCCAAGAAGCAGCTGCCAGTATCGCTGAACATTCTGCCTTGAAACCTCATAGCTGATTCTAGTAAGAGAAGCACTCCACTCTTTCATTATCTCCATTGAAGATGGCAACGGCCACACCTGAGGCGCGAGGGTGGCGATATATTTGAGCACATAGAGATAAAGCGGAGACAATCGGCTTTCACTAGCTGCAGAGACAGTTGTTCACTGCAAGTTCAGCTTATAGCTTTTAATTCGTGAAACCGGCCGCATTGAGATTTCTTGAAACAACAGATGCTGGGGGGCTTCGCTAGTGAGCGAAAAAAGGGAAGGCGACAGCGCGAGTGGCTGACAATTCTTAATACGAAAAAGACAAAAGAGCGCGGGAGGATAGAGGCTTGAATAGCACAAAAGTGGACGAACAAAAGATGTCTCAGCCTGGAGCGAATGCTATGGGAAGTCCTTTTCTAAAATATATGCCTCCGGGCTGAGGCTTTCCTTTTATGCCCAATGTTGATCAAAGTAAAATATTACCAACTGTCCACGGTTCCCTCACCATTGATGCGAATAACCATGCCTTGCTAAGCAGATACCTCAGAGTTCTCTTTACTCCGGAGGTACGAAAAGTGCTTTTGTATATGTAAGTTTTCTTGACTCAAGAATCTAGTCTGCTACTCAAAATACTAGCGTGTTAACGATATAAGAAGCTACCATTTTAGGTTTCAAAGAACACCACTTGGCATTTTGCTCCAGAGGGCACTAATTTGACTTAACTAAATTCGATAGAGCGCCATTAAACTGGAACGAAGTTGAACAGAGCGTATAGCTCTACAAGGTGCACAGTTTCAATGATGCTCTCAACTTTCTAGACTTCAGCTGCAGGTTCTTCTCGAAGACAGCAGTGCGGAAGACGCTAGGCGACATGATTAAAATTTCCAAGGAACCCCGCACTGCAATCACGACGCGCAAGCGGGCATGTCACGTGGTGTTTTTTTTTATCATTGCGTGGGCATCCGCAGTAAGCTGAAAAACATTAATGCTTAACAGATAGAAAGACCGAAACTGTTTATACGGACGTTTTGCAAAGCGCTCTGCTACTTTATAATTTGATTTTCTTTGCTTAACTTCGTTGCTTCAGAAGTTGGTAATTAATCTTGACAAATTATCTAGTTAAGCAAAATAAAAAAATAGCGTGACACACTACATACAAAAGTTAGCAACATCTTAAAGTGCATCGGCATATTTTTTAGCTCTGGCTAAAGTTAGCTGAAACACCCTGTGTAGCCTTTGCCAGTTTCGCGAACTGGTGGTAGAGAAAGGCGCTTTCGTGGCAGAGATTCAGAGGCATCATGGTCTTAAATTGCAACATACGTGCACATGTTGCTTTCGCTCATTACTATAAAAATGTAGCTGTGGAAAGCGTGATGTCGGGTAGCCAGCCTTTACGATTCAACATGGGCGATCATCTAGCAGTCTCTCGCTCTCGGTGCCGCAGCAATTCGCAAAACCTACGGCCACCTCCACGGTTCACCCGCATATTACAACAGCTGTCGATTCCGGCAGATCAAATGTTTTTAAACTCGTAGGCTGTGTGCGCTGTAGTCCTTCATGGGATATATCGTGATTGAAAGTGATTTTCTTTTTTCGGACATTTTTTGAATCTTAACATTGTTGCTTTAGCCTCCTACCCACTTGCTTCCTTTCTTCAGTTTTTTTTTCTTTTTTCTTTCTTTCTTTCTTTCTTTCCTTTACCGCTCGAGCTTTGATTGGGGCGAGAGAGAGAGAGTGCGCAAACTCTTTCACTGCGCAAGAACAGCTGCCCCGGTCATTTGCTCTCTTATCTTTCTGCGTAGATTTGTCGACGCCAAGGAAATTGCGTTTTAAACTCTTCGATTGCGCTTCTGCAAGCTCCTGTGTGAAAAAAAAATGCACTTCGATAAAGGCCAATGCATTTAAATACACTCGCAAGTGTAAACCTGCGAAGTGCACTGCCGAAAGAGGGCATGCGCACACTCGAAAACAGCGATAAGAACCATCAAGTCAAAGCTTAAGCATTGTATTCGTGCTGCGTTGGTGCACGAGTTAGTATCCTCATCTGGCGAATCGTAGAATAAAATGATGTCACTTTGATTAGTGTAATAAACCCCAAGAGGATTGTTTAGGCCATTATTAGAGCGTGTCGCTCCCTTGGCCGCAGTTCGCTCTCGCGTAGCTGTCCAATTGCTCGGGCCGTTATGAGCGCTTCCCTCGCTCCAATAAAGCGCAAAAGTAAACGGTGCGACAAGAGAGAGTAGCGGCTTTTACGATGTGAGTGCGACGTTACATCGGCATCGAATGAGCCCGTCATGCTGGATTCTACTGTGTAAACGAACTCCTATCTGGGCCGCGCAAACAGCCCGGTATCGGCGTTACTTTGGAGGAGGGAATCCCACTGCGTTAGTTGGCGGGTACGCAAGGCCTCGCCGCAACGCTGTGAGAGCCTATAAGCGCGATCGGATTGAGTCGTGATCGGCGGGAGAAAGGGCCAGGCAGCTATGGGAGGCGCTCACCGAGGCGAATGGCAGCCATCTATTCACACTCCGGGCCAAACTGGTCCTTGGGTTTCCCGTTTCGGTTTACTGGCCATGAGCGGTACATTAGGGATCCCGCCTTGCCAAGGGGCACTCAAGTCCCAATTTGCAGAGGTGACTGTTGCTCGGTATGTTTATTCCGATTGTGTTTATTCAGATCGAGCGCATTCGCCTGTTTGCCGCGGCACACGTGGACGAGAACCAGAGCGGCTCAGCCCGAGCAGCAAACCACCGTACGTGTTCACGCGTGGGCTACAATTCGCTAAACAAGCGGCGGAACCTAAGAGTGTCATCGTTTTTTTTTACTCGAACTAATGGGTTGCTATGCAGGATGCCCCGAGTTTTGCTCTTGCCTGAGTTTGCTCGATGGCAAGCGGGGAAGAAATATAGGGCGGAACGCGCGAGAGTAGCCGAGAATAAAACGTCGAGATCAAGTCATGTGCGTCAACGCGGAGCGTACCCTGCGCACCCTGCTTTCCCGTTTAAAATCCCGAAAATTGGGCAATGTTACGCGCCAGCTTATTAGAGAGTTATAGCTGAGCGTGTTGACGGGCCAGTGGGCCCAGCAGGCAAGCGGAGACGGCGCTGCGCATGTGCGGTATACGCTGGGGCGGCCAGCGTGTTAACGGAGCGACTCGCTCGCTAGCTTGTCTTTCCTCCACAGCGGAGCGCTCGCAGCGGACCAGCGTTCTCGCGCAACAAACGCAGCGAGCACCGCTAGCGCGAGCAGCAGAGGCAAGTCGTCAGCGTCGTCTTCAAACGCGGCGCTGGCTCGTCTGCCGGCGACAAAGCCTCGCAGGTGTTTCGGACGTGTACTTTTTGTTTGATACTTGTAGCCTAAAAGAAAACGCAGGCCTGGCTTATGATCTTTTCACAGCACCATGTTCCACAGGTGGCGAAGCAACGGGACCACTCGATCGACCAAGGGATCGCTGAGCTAAATCTCAACCTTTTGTGGGGCCCTCCGCTGCCGTCTCCACTCGCGCACTCGTACCGCTGAAACGTAAGCCCGCTCAGCTATAACTCTGCATTATCATCGACGTAATATCCCAACATCTCAATACAGTGACTGTCGCGCTATAGATATACACACTCGGCGCTAGCCGCTTGCCACGCCTTTCTTGAGCACGTCACGGACGTGGCACCTCTTTCGGACATTAGAAGTTCATCCACCGTCGAATGCGGCGGAACAGTGCACACGAGGCGCATTCTCGGCCGTTCCTCTCTTCCGAATGCGTTAAAAGGTTGCACGTTCTTTCTGACGACACACATGCACGTGTTTCATTTGTCTATCGTTCCATTGGGTGTAACGATAAGCAAATGAAACAAGGCACCGATGATTTCACCACGTGACTACTTATTTTTCGGCCACCGACGAGGTGGCGCCGAAGTGATGCCAATGAAACTGGAGCCATGGAGAGGGTCGAATTTTACGCATTGAGACCATTAGGTCATTGATCTCAGAGCGTCGCCAGAACTCGCGCAGATACCAAACTTTCCCAGTCTCTGACATTCCTACAAAGCACTCGAGGTTTGCAATTGCTTTTCGTTGAACTGGAATACCATAGTAGCGCGTAGTAACCCTAGGAATGTGCAGGGTGAATGCCAGTGTAAATAGTATAGGCCCGTACAAATAGTTAGCTAACTCTGTATTCCTACGGCATATCGAGCGACTGAACTCAACTTGTGCCCACTAGGCGCATCTCTGATCCCAGCCTGATCACGCGAAGAGCCCGCTGAAAGCACCCTGTTATTTTTCATTCTAAATTATTTTTCCGCAGCAGCACCTCTATATTCTAACGGACCATCGCAAACGGAATAGAGCTTAATCTTGCATAGACAGTGTTCGCATGTCTCGTGTTGCTCAGTCCTGACTAGCCGTCCAAGTGAGCAATCGCCTTGACATAAGGAGTAATTACTTTGTTATTATTTCGAGTAGAACCAGACCAATACTTCGAGTGAACTGAAGTTTGGACAGACCGTTTGTTTCCTTACCGCTGGTTTCCCTGGTTACTTAGTGGCTATAGCGCTTCGCTTGCTAAACACGAGATTGCAGGATCGAATCCCGGCCGCCGCCGCCGTACTAAGATGGGAGCGAAATGCAAAAACGCCCGTGTACCGTGCATTCGGTACGCACGTTGAGAAACCCATGGTGGTCAACATTAACCCGTAGCCCCCCACTACGGCGTGCCTCATAATCAGATCCTGGTTTTGGCAGGTAAAACGGCAGAATTAATTTTTTTTTTCAAATTACCGCTGGCTTCACAAAGTTTAGTATCGTCGGTTAGCCTGAATATTTTGATAAGTGAGATAAAAATTACAATTTCAATATTCTCTTTTAGCTCAGTCATTTGAATGAGTGAGCGTAGGCTATTCCAAGCGAAGGCTATGCCCCATTTTGTTGCCATAGACAATGAGAGGGCGCTTGTTCAAAGGGAACCTTATCCTTAGGATGTAGCCCAACTCCAATATCGCCTGTTCAAGTACATGTAAAACGCAGAAACTTTTCAGGCAGAAACGCTTTTATGAGATAGCTCATGGACAGATTCCAATGAAATTTGTTGAATTTCAGAGAAAGAATTAGGTTATAGTGACTGTTGGAAGCGCAATTTCGATTTAGGGCCAGGGTTATTTGAACGTATATTGAAAAATTTGTAAGCTTAAAAAAATAGAAGCACGAAGTTTACAAATCCATAGCTCTGCACCGAAAACATATATCGCATTTCTGTAAGCTGCATCCATCAGATCATCCAAAGCGGACCAATTTTATATGTCAATTTATATTTTACGTGAGTTTGTTGCAGTGTTTAGAAGGGTTTTGCGAAAGCTCTATTCAGATATTAGTCGATTTTTCGAGAGACATATGCAACAAATCAATTATGTCCGCTTTAGAGGTCCTATTATAAACAATGTACAGAAATGTGATATCGCCTTTTATTGCTGAGTTACAGGGTTGTAAACATGATAGTTTAATTTTTTGATAATTTGCAATCTTTGCGAGCTTTTATTAATAAATTTACCATATAGATAAACGATTCGCAACCAGCAGAAACTACTTTTTAACAGTTTGCTTTATACTCAACAAATTTGTTCAAATTTGGTGCAGTGGTTGCCGAGAAAAACGATTTTTTTCCTTTCCCGTGTATTTAGATAGGAGCACATCGAGAGCTAAAGCTTCCTCGTAACGTTAACCAGGAGGTGCACGCCGCATAAGGCGACCATGCCAAGCATTCGACAAGTGAACTGACATGCGTAGGCCATAACACGAGCTGTAATTGGAATTGAGTCCTTAGGCAATAGAAAAATACACATTTAGCACACTTGTTAGCTCTGGGAACAAACACAGAAACAGTAAAGAAAAGAAAGTTAGGTAACGGCAAATTAAAAAAAAAAATTATAACTAACTTGTAATCAGTGTCCCACTTTTGACAACTGTGGTTGCCCCTCCTTCACGTCATTTTGAAGCGACCATTGATTGAAAGGAACCTTTTGGTTCATCCTTGCTCCTCCCCTGGTACGAATGCTCATGTTCAGCTTGATTTCGTAATGAGGTTCTCGAGTGCAGCTGAGAAACATACTTACGACTCGTAAGGGAAAAGCGCATTGTTTAGCAGTAGTAGTCACGCTCGACATAAAAAGCGCCATTATTATGTTTTATTTTTGTTCGCACATTTTCGCTTATGTAAAACGGGACTCACTGTTTTATCCCTTCGAAGGCCTTCAGTTTATCGCTTTAAACAGAGAGGTGCTCCCCATCACACATTACTAATCATTTATTACATGACCCACTCATGATCTATCACTCATTACATGAAACCTTGTCCAGCTTCATCCAGTTATGCATTCCAGCCACAACTACACACCTGGAAGACCATGTGAGGCAGCTGAACTTTGTGTGACAGATTCCCCGTGAACGGTGTCGTGCAAGCGAGTATCTCGGTGGCACCATGCAAGCGTACGCTCCCGACAGCTCCAGCTAGCACTACCTGAACTTCTAAAATCGGAGTAACTAAGGTCCAAGAAGTTGTTAGCGTGAAAGATATTGAGTGCATCATAGCGAGTAAACACGAAAAGTTGAGGGTTATTTATGTCCTACTCCATATCTCTCTTCTCTTGTACATCATTAACGTTGTTCTATGTGTTCAACGGGTCTGGCTTGCATTTATCCATCATGCACGGGCGAACTCGCCCTCCTGGGCACGTTCTTGCTGGCCTGTGAGAGCAACTACATTCGTTACGCGAGTGCGACCAGAAGATCTCCCGTGTCTGCGCAACGTCATAATGACTCTTGGAACCCCAAAGAATGGCTTGCTGTAATTGCTTAATTTTCGCAGCCCAGCAGCTGTCACAGAATTCAAGAAGTTTACAGCTGGATACCTGGCCGTGTCCCGTGTAAACCCGCGTCAAGGTATGATAAACACCTCCACGTATTGGTTTTCATTCAGCGGCCGCGGTACTATCAACGGTCGCTCCAGAGTCGAAAATCTATTGGATACGATGCTGCCTATTCTTAGGACACATCTAGAAATTAAAAGAAGAGGAGAAGCCGGCGTCATCGAACGGCCACCAACGCCTTCTAGAAGAAAGAATTAGAAAAAAAAACAAAGAAACGCTCACCGACGCACGTGTAGGTATCGAGACGTAGTGAGAGGCGCGTAATAAAACATTCACGCGCACGCAGGAACAAAGAAGGAAGTATTTCATGGTTAGACTTACTTCTGTTGAAGCGACAGGCAGATATCGCTTTATTTTGCTTAAGAAACAGGACGGACGCTACGTCAGAGAGCAGGCGTGGTTCTCCCACTGGGTTCTTCTCGTGTGCAGTGTGAATATATGACTTCCTCCTAGGTAACTTCGTTTTCCCACTTACAGTTTATACTAGATTGTGAAAGTGCGGCTACTCAAACAAATAACCAGGGATGACACATCTAGAAGGGGAAGTCCCTTCTCTAGTGGCGCCTGCCGATGACCAACTCACACCTGTCCGAAGCAGCAGAACATTAAAAATAAATGGTATGGCATCACGCCTTAGTAGCACCTGTCTGCCAACGGAAAGAAATACTTGACAGAGTGGATTGTCTTGCCACACTTCTTTCAAATACAGACCATCTCCCTCTTTGATAGAAGCGCGGTGCTGGCCTAATGTAATGGACTTGGGACGGCGGACGCAAACGAAAGTGTCAAAAAGTCAGTACAAGCGAGGCCCTTCAATATTCCATAGAGGTGATTATGGCACAATACACTGGGCGCGACTGAGACCACATTTTAGGAAGAATGGCTACAGCTGAATTCTTCACCATAATGTACACAGAGGACACCACCGCCGCGCTCTCTGTGGTTCTTTTTTAACTTGTGAAAAGTACAGCGAGATAAAAACATGTCAACTAGACCTGTCGACAATACGAAATAGGATGTCAGCTCCCAGCTCAGAAGGGCGTCGTGCAGCTATGCCTTGTTTGCTGTGTCGCAGAGTAAACTCGTGAGCGCCTCTTGCCAACATCCATGCCCAGCGCATGCCGAGTTCCGCAAATTTTTTTAGAAGTTGTACGCTGATAAATATGCACGTTGATGGTGTGTGCTTTGAAAGTCATAAGTGCTCATGAATAAAGTGCTGAACGTCCCAGTTCAACGCAAGAAGTATGATAGACGCCTATAATAAACGCTGCTGGCCTCTGTGTGCGACCATTCCATTGTTATTGGCTAGCTATAAACGTGTTCGATATGCTTCGGTCGTGGCATGCATTGTGTTGTTTCACCTTTTCTCTGTATCTCGTTTGCTGTCATTGAAAAAAAAAATGCAAGGACGTTGCGTTGAGAGCCACACTGGCAACATTAGGTGCAGGGCCAGTTGGTGCATGATTACCTGCATGACAAAAACCAGCGAAAAAGACGCATGCACCATGACGATCAAATGAGTGAACGTGACCATTGCTGGATTAACAATGGAACATCGTTTTGGACATAACCTGCAACGCCTTACCAAGCGCACGCGCGAGCACGAAACGAGGACCACGTGCTACAACCACCACGCCCTGCACAGTTCATACTAACGCTTCATGCGACAACGATGCATACTTGCAATGGGTCGTCATCGGTGGCTAAATTTCTTTTATGAATACCGCATCGAGCTCAAGTCAAAGAGGATGGAGTGGAAAAATAAAGATGAGTCAATGTAAAAAAGGAAAGAAGCGCGAAAGAACAAAGCAATATTCACATTCATGTTGATCGTATTTTTTCACTGCCATGGAATTATGCACCACAAATTTGTGCCTCCAGGTCAAACTGCCAACGAAACTTTTTACGCGGAAGTCCTGAAGCGTCTGAGAGATCGTTTGAGCTCCGGACGACCAAATTTGTCGAAAGAGGGATGCTCAGTTCTGCAACACAACAATTCCCTTACGCGCTCTGCATTGGTAGTGCGTGAGTTTTCGTCCCGTGACTCGATCGCTATGCTGCAACACCCGCCCTAGTCGCCAGATTTAGCCCCGGGCGACTATATCTTGTTTTGTTCCGTAAAGGAAAACTGGTGCTCCGCCGGTTGCATTTCAAGGAGGTGACGACAATTCAACAGGAATGTACATCGCTGCCGAAGCGCTTAACAGAAGAGGACCTTCAAGGGTGCTTCCAGCGATGGAAGAAGAGGTGGAACGAGTGCATTGCGTCTAAGATGGAGGCTTTTGAAGGCGACCACATTGATTTATATGGAAGCTTGTGAAATTGTTTTAATGCGATTAGCACTCTTCGAGTACTTCACCTACTTTTCGTGGGCTGTCTGAGGATATGTGCAAAAAATATCTATGTCTCTTATCACTTTTGCGCCATCTTGGGTCACTGAATATGCGGTACTGGTTGTGTGCTGATCTTTGATGAACCTACCTGACGCTAACTCAGACCACTGGGTATGTACCACGAGCTATTTACTGCTCTTCAATGAATATTTATTGAGGCCGACTTGGATAACTGAGCCTGTGCCACTGCGTACGTGGTCCACTTCAATGACATCAGTTAACCAGTTTCACGCGGATTTGGGCTACTGGGTGTGCCAGTGCTTACGTACCGCTCTTCGACGAACATATTTCAGCCAATTTCGGTCTCTGGTATGTGCAACTATGTGTCGGCCGCATTTCAAATAACCTCTTTGATATCGACTTGGGGCACTGAGTCTGTGCAACTTGGTAAGTTCCATTGGGTATGTGCCCCAAATTATGTGCCGCTATTGGGTGAACGTGTCTTGCGCAGACTTGGGTCCCAAGCTAAGAGTAATTGGGCATGTGCAGCTCTTCAATGAACCTTTCTCAAGCAAGCTGTAAGTTACTGCGTGTGAGACACTGTGTATGTGCCGCTATTCAAGTCCGTAGTTTCTCGCTAACCCCGGCTGGCCGCACAGTCCTCCGAAAGCTCAGTCTCGAGGCCATCCCCGAGGCTACAGAGTACATGACGATTCCGCGAAAGGTCAGGGGGCATATTTATGCCCCGCCTCTACCCCGCAACATGGACCCCGAGTTCCATCAGGGCCGTCGGCAGGCCCATAGTGAAGCCATTTGGCGACGCTACGGCTCGCAAAGATGGAGTGGTCTACACCGACGCAGCGGGACACCCTCGCGGCGAACTCATGACCGCGGTGGTAGCGGATCACAACGGACGACTGATAGAACACACAGCAATAACGGCTGGACGAGTGGTGGAAGCGGAGGAAACCGCGATTGCCCGGAAGCGAATACCGTCGTCAGCGGTAGCAAGCAGGCCATCGGCAATTTCGTCCGCGGTAGAATTTCCAAACAGGGGTACCGGGTCCTCACGCGGTGCCCCCTAAGCGGCTTGAAAACCCTCGTGTGGACCCCCGCTCATGCGGGTGTGCCCGGCAACGCGTCGGCTCACAGTTTGGCTCGAGATCTCGCGCGCCGAGCCTCGTCCGCGGATGTGGACGGCGTGAATGAGGCGGAGACACACGAGGAATCCTGCGAGACTTATCATGAAATAGCCCATAGGTATCGCTTGAGGCGTCGCGCGCTCCCACCACCGGCCAAGCAACTCGATAAAACGCAAGCGGTCGCGTTTAGGCGACTCCAGACAAACACATACCCACAGCCAAAGTACATAAACAAAATCACAGGGGGCAAGGAAAGCGACCAATGTAGGCTCTGTTCAGGAACAAGGACACTCACACACATAATGTGGGAATGCACCTCGCTCCCGTTCTTTCATCCCCCAAACGACAGGACCGGCACCACTGGCAAGCTGAGACGGCGATCAGGTTGACGCACAAAATGGCAGGATCGGCGCCTTGCCTTTACTACTTCAAGCATGAACCAGCTAGCCCAAGCAAGAGTTTTACTTGAGCATATTTCTTCTACATTGGGCCATTTCTTTCAACAAAGCTTTCGCACCGATCCTGCCATTTTGTGCGTCAACCTGATTGCCGTCTCAGCTTGCCAGTGGCGCCGGTCCTGTCATTTCTGTTCTTCTTCTTGAGTCGTGGTCTTGTGCGCCTTTCCTTTACTACTTCAAGCATGAACCAACTAGCCCAAGCAAGAGTTTTACTTGAGCATATTTCTTCTACATTCGGCCATTTCTTTCAACAAAGCTTTCGCATCGATCCTGCCACTTTGTGCGTCAACCTGATCGCCGTCTCAGCTTGCCAGTGGCGCCGGTCCTGTCGCTTGTGTTCTTCTTCTTGAGTCCTGGTCTTCTGCGCCTTGCCTTTACTACTTCAAGCATCAACCAACTAGCCCAAGCAAGAGTTTTACTTTCATCCCCCGGTCAGCAGCGAGACTGACTGGACCGCCTGGCTCAGTTCCGGGTACGTTGACCGACAGCTTGAACTGATGGACTGGCCGGAGAAGGCCAATAGGCCCAGGGCCTTACTTGAGCCCGTCCCCCTTTACCCTTCCCCCTTTCAATAAAGACTACCACCACCACCGTGGAAAAAAAATATTTCTCTGGTGCTGGGAAGGCCCTCCTCATATATATTGACAATCTTGTTTGAATACACATTTGGCAAGCGCTCGACGCGTGTATTTCACTGTAGTGACGCTAGGTGGCTCAGCGTGTCCTGTGGGAAACGCGAGACAGCAGCCTGGCTTCATACACCACCGCATACATGACTCGTTTCGGCAGTTGCAATACGGTGCGTGGATGCCTTTATTCAATGCACTAACATCGAAATTCCTCGTTAGATGGGTTCTGCTGGAGGTTTTTAAATGTACTGGCAGGAACTTCTACGCCAGACCTCGTACTTGTGGGGACAACGTGGCCCACGAAGTCCAAACCAGCAGGCCCAAGTTCTCTTCAACCGCGTCCAGCCATGGCTCGCGCGTTCCCCGTGCTCTTGTCTTCTACCCCTGGTCTCCATGTCGCGGATCACGGCGGCAGTTCCGACATACCTGTGTCTCCGAACAACCTCATGAGCATGCTGGGCACGCGTTCGGGTATAAAAAAAAATCTATATTTAGCCGCAGCTGACTAATGAACATGCGCACCGCTGCAGCTTGCTAGGCCGCACTGAAGGTCACTATTCTGGCAAGCTGACGCTCGCAGGTTAAGCCAATCCCATCTTCGATGTACCCGCGCACAAAAAAAAATTACGCTTAATAAAAAGGGCCGCGCAGTCGAACGTGGTCCCGTCGGGGAGGCCGCGCCCGGCCTGCCCACTGCTGCAGCGTCAGACGGACCTTCTTTAGTCCTTTTCCCCTGCACGACCCCGACAGGCAAGAGCAGCACAAAAAGGCCAAGTAATGAAAGCGCATCGAGGAAACAGTGAGAGCAGAACCAAGAAGAAAACGCAATTAGGGCCTCATTATTGCTCCGGCCGACCCCACACGGGGCACGGTTCCATACTCCGCTAATCACGGCCCGTGAGACCAGGCGCGTGCGTGCAGCCATATACTGCTCGCGGGCTTAATTCGGCGCATTATGGAGAAGACGCTGACGGCAGCCGCTAAGCCAACTGACGTGAGACGAATGTCCAACAGGCAGCGCATTCGCGCAAATGCCGCGCCTTTATCGGTGCTTAAGTAGTCAACTTTAAGTATACGAGGCATAGCGTTTTATTTTATTTATTTATATTTTTGGGGGGGGGGGGGGGTCTAGAGTGCTTTTGTCCATATTCACTGCGCAAATGACGAGCACGTAACACAGAATAGACAGAATTAGTGCCGAATTTCCCCATTTCAGTGACTGTTTTGTCTTGTGCTCGTATTTAGCAAAGTAATTATGTGGCACAAGCCAAGCAGCGAACTGGTCCAGCTTTATACCTTAAATCAGGCTTCGTGTCACTTGGGGTTCTAGTGATTGAAGGCTAAGTAAGCGCCACGCAGTCTCTGCAGGACGAAGATAGTTAATATTTACATTAGGTCCAGATCTTCTCAGCCGATAATGGCAAGTTCTCGTAAAATGCTCACAAATTAGCAAAGCTGCTTTTGTTTGGGTGGCCACTTTCACTAATAATACATTTTTTATCCCCAGTTTACGAGTGCCTGTGCCTGCGAAGCACTCTATATCAAGCTTGAGTTTCAAAGACGAAAATTTCGAAGATTCTTGGGCCTAATGTGAGCAAAGTGCTCAGCCTCGAAAAGCCGAATGGTGCCTCTCGCTTTGATAAAAACAAATACCTAAATCTGTTGTCATGTTATAATTACCAAAGAGTGATACGGAAACGCTGCCCCATTTTTTTGTTTCTATCCTCTTTGCGTTCTTGAGTGGAGAGTCGTCTGCTGACGTTGCGGTAAACGACGGCTACAAGGCGCGGGCTAAAATAAGTATGTCAAAATCAGAAAGATGCCAAAAAATTATGCCAAGAAAGATGCTCGTTTCTTAGAAAAGACGAAACAAAAGAAGAGCAATAAATAAATAAATAAATAAATAAATAAATAAAAATAACAGGCAACATAGGACTGGAAACGGCGTGGTGGAATGGTAGGACTACAGCGCGTAGGGGCCTTACGCGCTTTTTTGTTAGGCAGCTCGCCTCGGGCTATGCTGCACGTAACGACGAGTCAAAGCGCCCGGCGTTAACAGGCTACGTGATCCGGCTGCAAGTCGCAGTCGCACACCACCGCCTTCACGGTCCTCCTCCTAGTGAGAGAGAGGGAGAAAGAGCGATCGGGAAAGAGTGAAGGGGAGCTTTCCTCTTTTCCTCTGCACGACCCCTGGCGTGGCCAAGGCGATTTAATGCGATTAGCACTCTTCGAGTACTTCACCTACTTTTCGTGGGCTGTCTGAGGATATGTGCAAAAAATATCTATGTCTCTTATCACTTTTGCGCCATCTTGGGTCACTGAATATGCGGTACTGGTTGTGTGCTGATCTTTGATGAACCTACCTGACGCTAACTCAGACCACTGGGTATGTACCACGAGCTATTTACTGCTCTTCAATGAATATTTATTGAGGCCGACTTGGATAACTGAGCCTGTGCCACTGCGTACGTGGTCCACTTCAATGACATCAGTTAACCAGTTTCACGCGGATTTGGGCTACTGGGTGTGCCAGTGCTTACGTACCGCTCTTCGACGAACATATTTCAGCCAATTTCGGTCTCTGGTATGTGCAACTATGTGTCGGCCGCATTTCAAATAACCTCTTTGATATCGACTTGGGGCACTGAGTCTGTGCAACTTGGTAAGTTCCATTGGGTATGTGCCCCAAATTATGTGCCGCTATTGGGTGAACGTGTCTTGCGCAGACTTGGGTCCCAAGCTAAGAGTAATTGGGCATGTGCAGCTCTTCAATGAACCTTTCTCAAGCAAGCTGTAAGTTAAGGCCAGACATGCACGCTGGTGTCGTACAGCGTCGGCCATTTTGATAATTGGTGGAGACCGCCACGGGCTTGCTCGTGTTTTGTGCCACCCTTACATTGGCCCAGATATTTTGACCGCTGGCTCCCCCTGTATATCCATTCAAGAGCAACGCCGTTTCGGGTGCCATTTTTCATCTTGCTTTGCAGCTTTATTATTTTTTACGTCTAGTTCGACCTATCTCTCGACGGTTTGAGCTAGGCGTCCACACTACCCGATGCTCTGTTTTTCACCTAATCAAAATAAAACGTATTGTCCCTGCTCTGCTCTTTCATAGTGACCCCCGGTCGTGGGTCGCTGCGGTAGCGAGCTGCAAAGCTCACTAGCTTGTAGAGGGTGCAACATGACACATCTATATATGGACGCGTATTCAGAAAACGACTTTAGGCTAGAATTGTTCGTCAGGGCAACTTTCCTCTAAATCTTATGCAGGACACATTATTAATCAAGGCAGGGTTCAATGGCAATGAGTATTTACGAAATTAAAAGCTTTGCGAATAAGGCCCCTGGTATCGACGCGCCGCGCTTCTTGTGCGAGTTGCTTCAAGGTACAAACCTAGAGACACACTCAGAAAAATGGGGAATTCTTAATCATGTATAAAGTGACTAACAGAGAAATTCGCCAAAGTAGGGGGTACAATGCCGCTGGCAGCGGTTCGCCATCGCAGCTTTCGGAACCTCAGAGAACCAAGAGCCTCACTACGTGAAGGCTCTGTGAAGGTAATCATCATTTCTTATAGCAAGATGAAGGTGCACAAACAAAATACGGCAACTTGGCCATGTACAGTACTTTCGTACTACAAGTTCGCAGCCCAATCAAGAAAACGGTTAACCTCAACAGCCACGCTTTGCATTTCCGCTGAAATTTTGTAAGAGGAGACCGTCATTGCAAGCGAGATCATAACGTAACTGCAATCACGGCGTGGCAGCAGCAGCAGCCACCGATCTTACGTGAGCAGCGAGACGGTCTTTTTGTTAGCCTGCGTGGAGGATTCAAGAGATGACTTATAGATCTGGGGAAAAGGAAGCCGTCGTGTTGGTATGCGTTCGTAATGGGAGGTTTAAATTTCGCGTACGCGAAGTTATGAGGCGCGAATCGTCGGGATTACAAAATAACGCATTCCGCATCTGCCTTCCACATTCCAAAAGACAATCTTTCCAACGAGCAAGGCATGGGAATGGGCTACATTCCCTCTTTCCCTTGGGTAATGCCTCTAGTCAAATTGAATAAGCGCAGTATCTTTAGCGCAGTTAAAATGCGGGCGAGAGCAAACACTGTGTTTGTCTTCCTTGTCCTCGTTGGTGACTTAAAAGGTCTAAAAATTTGTTGTATCTTGTCTCTGGAGTGATGTGCATTTGAAAAACACCTCGCCGATAATAATAGGATTAAAGCGGCTACCACTTCTCTGAATTTGTATGGTGTCTCTATTGTTTATGTATTCAGTTATGTTTGCTCAGCTTATTCAGCATAGACAAAATAATACTCGACTTTCTCGCCGTCGCGTTAACTTCGCTCTAAGCGCAGACTGGCATGTATACGTTGACAGACGGCACATTTAATATACGAGGCAGAAAATGCCAGGGTGCGTCGCAGATTGTTGTAGTGGTTGTTTTATTTATTTTTTGGCTTATCGAATAACTGCGGCTCTTTTTTTTTCTTTGTACGGTGTCTTCGGACTGAGCAGTGCTGTGAATTCACTAGCGCACGCTGTCGGAAATGGTGATTGATTGTCTTCGCCGGTAATTTTGTTAACGCCGAACCAAAAGAAGTACGTCTAACGATGCGCACGATGGTGTGTTCCACTGTGTACGTGATTACCTGTTTGTGTTTCCTGTTTCTCAAGGTTTGCTCAAACTCTTTTAGCTTGGAGATCTTAATGTATATCAATGCGAGTTTGCATAGCGTGCAGTCAACAAGATGGGGGAATCGAGATTAAGGCGCAGCCGTCCGTGTGGCTTGGTGCCCTGCCAAGCTAATTTTTTAATAATCCTTATGTTACGCATTTGGCGATACATGGGCTCTCGCTGTGATACAGATCCCAAAAACGTTTTAAGCGCCCTTTGAAATTTGCTGAAGATGGAGCTTTAGTCTTAATGTGACAGTTTGTTTTTTTACAAACACAATATTATCGCTTTCATCGCAACACTGAAATATGGCCAATCATAACCTGCGCCTTATAAAAAAATGCCGTATATATACCATCGCATCTTGCATTTTTATGGAAATGTTAAGTGGTCTAAGTGCCCGGCAGAATAGTGCTAGAGAGAGAGAGAGAGCAGTAGAATGGGGCAATTGCTACGAGAAAATGATCAGATTAGGATTTCTAGAGTTGCGTTAGTCATTTATCTGCAATAAAGTATAATCGTGAGCTTTCTTTCTCATATTCTCGCATGTAGCAGACAGGGTCGTACGACTGAACTACGCCTGCATACTTACGGAGAAAGCGTGTACCACATATTGGCTGAGTTCGATGCCAAGTAGCACTTTGCTTACACTGGAGTCCCGCACCTTCGTGTAGAGTGAGACATCCGTGCACGTTCATGCAGGACTGGGCTATGTTTGCGCAGTAATCGGCGCGTGGCGTTTTGACAGCCCCTACGCTGACACTACCACGTTGGCATAATGTGCCTGTAGCATCTCGTCTGAACGGTTTCCGCTCTTGTGAGCCACATTTTTGCAAATGAGAACGCCAGTGTGATGTTTTCTCTTGCACCAAGTTGTTCAGAGTTGATTGTAGTGATTCGACGTATGCTTTTGGGATAATCTTCTTACTTTTCTATTAGGACTCTTGTGGAGAAAGCCGTGCCCGTTAAGTGCATGTAATCATGTAGCCTTCCGCAAACTTTGGCGGCATCCTGCGATTTTTGCTCGATGTTTGATGTTTAAAGATTTGGATCTGCAAGTAGTGAACTCAGGCAACGCTTCCAGCTAGATGTATTTCAAATATACAAGAAGCAGTGCTCAACTTTTTAAATACTGTACCGTTATTAGTATTCATCTGATCGGCCAAGCCCATGTAAAGAAGGGCTGTGGATGTTCATCAGCGACTAGATTGTGGCAGATTGCGGGAACATGATTGGTGACATACTTAGGGGGTTCATTGTACAGAAAACGACTCCAATGTATCGTCCGTCCTTTGCCTTCTCACCACTCTGGCTGTTCCTGCGCCAATTTTATATAAAATGCTTTCATATATGGACCCCCCCCCCCCTCCTGCCCTTCCGACCCTAACGGAATGCAGGAACAACATTATATACACGAAAACTTTTGCAGCTCAGAAACCTTATACTTCTGCGACAACCCCAAACAGGGGTATGTAGGGACAACACTGACTATGCTACGGGAAGCTGTTCTGAAGCTCTAAATGTGGTGTCATTCCGGTAGGCGCAAGGATTAATCAATATATTTCACTATTCTTTGCTTCGCTAACCTAATATTCGTCCAGAACTCCCGCGAGCGATGTCCATTTATAATCTACTGTGGTATTCTGGTCTCTAGCGGAATTCATATTTGAAACTTGCGATGGCATCTTACGCGATAGTTTTGTATTCTATTTTTGGGTATCCCAAACGACAATGTCTTATGCATTGCTCGCAATAGACCGATATCAACGGCCGCCATGGACATGCGCGAGTTTTCCTTAGGTTATGCACGACCATTTTGTTAGTGATCATCTGATCGCATCGGCGCCGCCTTACACGCTTTCGTTAGCTGCGGTCATCGTTGGATTTTCTTCGCAAGAAAAAACTTAGGAAACATGACAACGCTATCAGATTAGAAAATGTTGCAGTATGTACTTGTACTGCGTGTCAATAAAACGCGGCTGCGTTATTTAAAACAGCGATATAATTCCTAAAAAGTTGCGATAAGCTATACTGGTGACATACGTTTTCAGTATAGCACATTTAAAGGACTATACAGCGCACGCCGTTGCCTTATTTTTTTCTTAGCTTTCACAGCAAGATCAGAATCGTTTAAAAATCTCAACCGTTAAATAAAGCAGTCGACAATGTCTGTCCATCGCGCACAGAAAGGAAAAGATCAGAAAATTCAGACACCGTCGCAAGTGCACCTCACCATCGCAGAATCGAGTGCTTAAGGTGGCGTGGAGTTTCGCTAACGATCGTGTACGAAATAGGCAAACAAAGATTCCAGTTGTCTTATTGAACGAGTGGATCAAGACATGCCGTCTAGGAGTGAAGTCTAGGTCAAAAAAGAGCAGCCTAAGCGCTAATTTTTTTTCAACCTTTAGAACGAATAGGTTGGTCACTGTACAGGCGCGTTTATAGTCCCGAGGTTTTAGGCGCACGGGCAGTCGCGCTACGCCGCTTGAGCTACGCCAGCCGAAATGGAGAGTTATAGCATGAGCGGGTTTACGGGCCAGCGGGCCCATCGAGCGAGCGGAGACGGCAGCGGAGCACCGCACGAAAGGAGGAGTTTTAGCTCAGCGCTCCCTCGCTCCGTCGAGCGGAGCGCTTTGCTGTGCGACCTGTTGAACAAGGTTGGAGTCACTGTGAGGGGATCGATGCGCTACTTTGACATTCTCGATCGAGGTCATTCACTTCAAATCATCGCCAAATGGCCTCGTTGTTGAAAGTTCACGCAGCATACAGAGGTCCTCTTGAGTGGTGAAACACCGCCGAGGCTTTTTCACCTGCAGGAGAGCGGCGACGCATTTGAAGACATGCCACTGCTTTTTGTGCCCATAGAGGTTTATACAATAATTAGTAGAAGGAACTCTGGCGCTAGTGTCTACGGGAGCTGCAATGGAAGCGGTTGCACCAGCATGAGAATCATGGGAAGTGCATGGATCTGCTTAAACTTCGTCCTTCTGGCTGTGTCCACACGCCTTCGTGACTTTATAAAGTCGTTATTTTCAAGACTGTACTGCGTAATAAATAATTAAGTAAGCATTATTAAAATTGTCCGACGGCAGGATTCAAGTGCAGGACCTTTGGGACAAAGACTTTATATTGAAACCATTACGCAGGCCCATTACGCGAGTCACTGTACACCTGCTCCTGTACAGTGACTCGTGGCATACTAGCACGGATCCCAAGGAATGGAAGTCAAGTCACCCGATTCCGATCCTCAAAGCTGGCAAGTCACCTTTGGACATTACGTCATACCGTCCCATCGCGCTTGCCAGTTGTGTAGGAAAAGTAATGGAACGAAGGGTTCTAACACGTCTGGAGTTGTACCTAGAGCAGTATGAAATTTACCGTGATACGTTGACAGGATTCCGGCGCGGCTGTTCATCTATAGACAACATTGTCGACTTGTTAACGTACGTCGAATTCCAGAAGGCCTGTAAACGCTTGTCTGATGCCTCGTTTCTGGACGTTAAAGGGGCTCACCATAATGTTACCCATGAAGCCATCTTTAAAGCGTTACAAGCAATACGATTCGGGAGCAATATATATCTCTGGGTTCGTAGCTACCTACAGATGCGATCATTGTACATGCTCACCGGAGATGGCCCGACACCCCAGTACTACAGCAGTCGCGGCGTCCCTCATGGTGGAATACTAAGCCCAACGATCTTTAATCTAGCCCTTATTAGATTACTCGAGAACCAATCAAGCACCGTTCGAGTCTATCAACGCCGACGACATATGTACCTGGACGTCGGGAGTGAGACGGCTTCCACTTCGCTCTCGGCTTCAGAAGGTGACCTCATCGACATCACGCTACCTTTGTGAACAAAAACTGGAGTTGACGTGGGAAAAGCACGCAGTGGTTGCATTTACCCGAAAGTCAAAGTCTGCATACGGCAGATCAATCAACAGACAAGGGATATCGTCCAGCAGAAGTCACAGGTTCTTGGGAGTTGTGATTGGCCGAGACCTGTTCTGGACTCGTCACGTGAACCACGTGAAAAAGCGATTGATTGCTATTTGTCATCTGTTCAGGTTCCTTGCAGGAAAGAACTGGGTGTCTCCATAAAATCCATGTTACGGCTGTACAAGGTGTTGTTGGGTTCCTCCAGAGCAGCTTTGAGGATATGCTTTAGATTACCAAGCGGTGCGTCAACGGCTGAAACTATTGCCATTGCTTAAGATTATTTATTCCCGACGCACATATCCGTCGAGACAACGCGTGTTTATGTGAGGCACATTTCCCGGACCCGTTCCGACCACCTCGCCGCACTCACTGTGTAAAGACCCCGCATTTCATTAGCTCAATTGTAAGTGCACATCTTGCCTCACACACATCGAGTACACACCTGCGGCCAAGCCTGTGTCTCCTCCAAGGTGTTTGTGCCATTCTGAAGCGCACCTCAGAATTCCAGGACGTCATAAAAAGTCAGATCTACCACCGTCAGCACTAAAACAATTGAGCTTCCTCCTGTTGTACGAGAGATGCAGTAGCCACGTACACATGTATATTGACGGTTTCACTACATCGACCAGTTCTGGCGATGCTGTGTTTATTACAACACGAGGAGTAACATTGAGATTCAAGATGTGACACGTCACGACTGCAGAGCTCACGGCTCTTCGCAGTGCGCTTCAGTTTATTGACACAGAGATATGGCAGGTTCGCCGTGTTTCTTGGCTCGAGACCAGCTTTACACAGCATGCAGTCAGTTATCCTACGTGGAGCTCACGAGCAGCTAACGTACGAAATTGTCAAACTTCACCACGACGTCACACAGAAAGGCCAAGAAATTATTTTCCAGTGGCTACGTGGCCACTGCAGGATCAGTGGAAATGATCAAGCAGACAAAGCTGCCCGAGAGTAACATCAAGAAAAACACAGCGTTCCCATTCCTCTTTCCAGGACAGACTGCAAGTCAGCTTCGTCACCTGGCACGCAAACTTTCTTTAACCCAGCGGAACACCCCAAATATGAGATGCACCAGGTTGCACAAACTTAACTTTTCGCTAAAACTCCGACCTCGACCCGGGCTTCACCGACGTGAGGTATCGCCTAGATATCGGATGTGGTTTGGAGTGGATTTTATGAAGCCGTACACTACTATGATTGCAATGACCAGCTGTGCAGCATGCGACGTCTGCAGCAGCGAAGAAAACATCGAACATTTTTTGTGCCGCTGTCATCGATCTCAGTCGGAAACACAAACATTGTCTGTCGCATTGCGACAACTGGACAATCGGCCGTTGTCCGCGCAGCTGTTACTTGAAGACCACCACCATCGCTCGTCGTCCCACAGAGCTGTGAAGGCACTTTTGTCTTTCTTGAGGGCGACTGGCCCATGTGAACTCTTTTGACTCGCTCAGGCTCTCCGCTTTCGCCCGCGATCTCACCTCGTCTTTCCTATCCTCCTCCCCCTCTCATCTTTATTTGTCCTCTTTCCCGTCCCCCAGAGTAGGCTAGCCAACCTGTCGCATTCATTATTCATAATCTTCATTCCACTGTCGTTAGTTTCAAAAACCAAAAGTGTGTGCAACGCAAGGGTATTTGCATTTGATCGTCGCTCGCTCCCATTCTTTCAGACATCTTTCTTAGCGCCTTTGACAAGTGTGTAAATAGCACTCTGAATCAGTCATGTGCTCCTTCCATAATGAGGTACGTCGATGACTACCTGGTGGTTGTTAACGAGGTTTCACGGTCTAGACTACATGACACTGTAGAATCGATAATTAACACTTTTAGAAATGCATCGGAAGCTCTAAACTTCACGTACGAAAGGTCTTGTGATAACAGCATTCGCTTTCTGGACCTCAATCTCACTCTAATGAACACGCATGTCTGTTTCGAATACCGGCCGAGGTTGAACAAGCAACTAATTTCATACGACACTGCACACTCCAAGACAGTAAAAAGAGGAGTTGAAACGACTTGTCTAAAAGAAGCCCTAAATAAATCTTGCAACCACAAAGGAGAAAGCAGCTTTAATAACGAGGTGTCAAGGCTACGCCTAGCTTGTTTTTCTTCACTCTTGATCTCTAGCGTCTGCGATAAGCTTCTTCAAAACATCAAACAGGCAACAGAGGGCACTATCACAAAAAAGACAGTTGATAGGAAGAGATTACATGTGATTCCTTAGAGGCACAGGGTGTCCCACAACCTCAAGAAGTATTTGCAAAGATTGGTTGCGTCTTGTAGACGATCACAAAGAAGAAGACAGGACAGGCGCAAACTAACAACTGAGGTTTATTCGAGGGAAAACGCTTAAATATCAAATCATGCCAGCGCAGGCGTATCAGGGTATCAGCAGCAAAAAAGAGAAAAACACAAAATCAGAAAAAACCAATGCTGTGGCTCAGCTAATCATACTATCTAGGAAACGTGCCTCCCTATTGTAAAGCATGACCGATGTGTCACTGATGCATGCTTGTCGCTTCTTTCTTATATAGTATGCCTCTAGAAGTTCTCGTGCTTTTTCTTTACTGCACTTGCGCAGTAGGGAGGCACGTTTCCTAGATAATATGATTAGCTGAGCCACACCATTGGTTTTTTCTGATTTTGTGCTTTTTCTCTTTTTTGCTGCTGATACCCTGATACGACTGCGTTGGCATGATTTGATATTTAAGCGTTTTCCCTCGAATAAACCTCAGTTGTTAGTTTGCGCCTGTCCTGTCTTCTTCCTTGTGATCGTCTACAAAGCGCATCCAATCTTTCCAAATACAATGAACCAACTTGCCTAACAACGCATTCTGCTAAACCTCAAGAAGGTGGCGCAAAGGAACAGTGTTAATCTTCTCTTCAGTGCACCGTGTAAGTGGCCAAGATATGCCCTATGCTGACAAAGGCGAAACCCGAACCATGCTCTAAGAAACATGCAGCGCAGTATACGGCTTGCAAATGTAATGTCGTATATGAGATACCCCTAAGTTGCCAACAGGTATATATCGGTCAAACCGGACGGTGTTTTAATGAAAGGGCGCGTGAGCACAATTGGACCGTAAATAACAATGCGGGGGGCCATCCGGCAGAACACTGTAAACGTCACAATTTCCATCCGTATCTTCGCGACACAAGGTTTCTGACACGGTCTAGTGATACACTAGAACGGGAGATATTAGAAGCTTTCTACATTGCAAAGGCCGAGGGCACGGGCATTAGGTGCCCTGCAGTGACGCTTACCGAAAAAGAGATAGCTTTTCTAATGAGATAGGGAGGTCGTGATGTCACGATGGGCCATTCTAGGTTGTTTCTATTTAAAATCCTGCTTCTTCAAAAAAACATTTATTTCGAAGTAGCGCCTTGTCCGTCGTACATGTTCCTCTTTTAGTCCGCGTCTTCGTAGCGCTCTTTTCTTCTCGTATATACAAGCAGAAGTCCCATTATGATAAGTCAACTATAGATCATCGAAATATGGAAAGGGGCACTATAGCAATAACGTAAAGCTCGGGCCCTATAACGTAAGACTATTCCAATATTCTTTTATTCCAATCTCCTTACCTCAAATTTGCGCAACCGCTGATGCAAGCATCGGGCGCTAACCCACAGGGTTGTCTGAACAAATCAATCAAACGCTCGCTGTACTCATTTATAGGAGGTCACTTTTGTTTTCTTTAAAAACGAATAACATTGCCCACAGTGAGCGGCTTGCCTTTGCTAATTGGCTGACAAGAGGCGAGGAGCACGCTCAAGTGGAGAGGGATTGGATGGGGCCCAGCCAGTGCACTGAAAATCGATAACCTGATGAGTAGAATGCTGCCAGGCGTCTGCGATTGGTCCGCTTTTCCTTACTTAGCCTGAGGTGGCTGGTCGAAAATTGCGGCTGCATGCAACGGAGCGTGCAGCACGTTGCGTAAATGGATCCTCAGCAAAGAAGAGTTGGCAGAACGAGGTCTTAAACGTACCGAAAGTTACACGGCCACGCAAAAAATGTTATTGTACGCAAACAAACCCATGCTCTTCGGCATATGCGAGCAGCCAGTGCCTAAGCGATAGACGGCAGTCATCTTTTATTCCTTTCGGAACGGGGCAGCCTGCGGCTATTCAGCAAAAAATTCAATTTTGTTCCGGATGATTATGCATCTTTAACGCGTACACGTCATTTTCACGCGGCGTTTTCGTGGTTTTGTGACGTCGCGTAACAGGTACGTGAAGTGGGTGCAGCCCCAAAGCTTTTGACCGATAGCCGAGGACCGATGGCGAAAAGGCGTCGAATCAGAAATACCTTTTTTTTTCTTTTGTTTTCAGTCCAATGATGCATAATGAGTGCGTACGCGTCACATCAGATGTGGAGCCATGGTGGTTTTCGTGACGTCGCATGACAGACAGACGAAGTGCGCTGGTTCAAAAAAGTTTTTCAGCAATCGCCGAAGGCTTAATGCAAAATTGGAATAGAAAATTTTGGAATAGCTTTAGGTTTAGCACCCCTTGTGCAAACTTTTCTACTTCATTTCTGCATTCAGCCTTCCACGGTTGGTCAAAATTCTTTCGTGCCATTACCACTTGGCTTATCTGTCGCTCGACGTCTGGAAAACCGCGAAAGCTCCTCATCTGATATGACATGTACATATTGATTATGCATGATTAGATGGAACAAAAGAAAAATATTTCTTTTTATATTCTACGTCTTTTTCTCCATCAGTCCTCCGCAATTCGTCAAAAATTTTTGCGCTGCGCGCACATCGCCTGTCTGTCACGACGCGTCGCAAAACCACGAAAACTCACCGCGTCAAAGTGACGTGAAAGCATTGAAGATGCATTATTATGCAGAAGAAAACTGACTTTTTTTACGGAATAGCAGGACCCTGCCCAGTTCCGAAGTGAACAGAGTATGGCTGCCCGCCGATCCCTATGGCACTAGCTATTGGAAGGTGCCGTGAAGACTGAATTTATTTGCGTTTAATATTTTTTTCCGTGGCAGTACAACGTTGTCGCACCCTTTCAGCACGCACACGACGTCACCAAGGTTTCTTCGCTGAGAATCTGTTTTAGCAGCATTTTTACCCTTCCGATGCAAGCCGCCGCGATTTTCAACCAGACACAGTAAGCTAAGCAAGAAGTGGGAATATAGCAGACGCTGGCACCACCTTCCTCATCTGGTTATCTACATTCACTGCGGTAGCCTAGCCCCACCGAAATCCTCTCCAGTTCTGCATGGTCTTGGCCTCTTGCCAGCCAATTCGTTAAGAACGACCAATAAAGGTGGGCAATGCTATTCGCTTTGAAAGCAAACAAAAGTGACCTCCTATAAACGTGGCGAGTGTTTCATTGGCCTGTTTAAACAGTGCTGTGAGTCGTCGCCTTATGCTTGAGACTGCGCTTGCCTAATTTTGACCCCAGGAGACTGGAATAACACAGAGTGAAGAGAGAGATATATAGCAAAGAGAGGAAAGGCAGGGAGGTCAACCAGATGAGCGTCCGGTTTGCTACCCTACACTGGGGAAGGGAAAGGGTGAACAAAAAGAGGAAAGCGGGATAGAGGGAAGGCTGTGTGTGCACGCAGCAAAGCGCCTTGAAATCAGTCAAGTCCAAGCAAGTGCACCGCCGATACGTTAGGCTGCCGTCATTGTGCTGTCTGAAGTTAATCTTGCTGCCTCATCACCATAGCTGGTGATGCATGTTGAAGTCACATGGGAAGACCAAGGAGCCGGTGGTCGTCAGCATTACGTTGCAGTACGTGGCACTATATTGTTTAAGTAAACCCCAGCCTTTCTGACTTTAGTGTGAATAGATTGCTGCGAGTGAGCCATGATGCTTACTCAAGACTTGCAAGTGTTGAATTGAGATCATCCCCCAGCAGTTGCATTGCACTTCGCGCTGACGGAGTGAGCATGTCGTTCAAGAGCATTCTAAAAGTATTCGTGAGAGACCGGAGTATCATAACAACTTCCCGGTCTCCTTCGGGCAATTTGTCAGGAACCCGCGCTGTGCACTCTACAGCGGTGCGCAGATGTATCACTTGACGTGGCTCCGGCTCCGGCTGTGGCATCGGCTGTGCCACCGGCTGTGCCATCGGCTATGACTTCGGATGCGGCTTCGGCTGTGCCTTCCCCTGCTGTTCTGGCTTTGGCTGTTGCTTTAGTAGTGCGGACCAAGTTGCATTGGTTTTCGCCATGACCTCGTCAGATTTAGATTAGATTCCGCCAGGCCTAGGGGGCAAAGTAGGGGTGTTGTCGGATGGGGCGTACTCTTCACAGTGGCATCAGCGTTCTTTGAAGTCCGACGGCGCCGAGAGCGTCGCTTTCTAACAGCCGCAACAGTTTCCCGACGAAACGAGCGGTCTCTCGCTATCTGCTTCAAGACCGCCTTTTCCTTCTTCATTTTGGGGCAGTCCTTCCAGGAAGCATCATGGGACCCAAGGCAATTGGTGCATGCGAGAACCGTGGCTGCACAAGAGTCTCCAACGTGGGGCTCGCTGCAGCGTGAGCAAACTTTCGTGTTCTCGCACACGGCGCTCACATGTCCCAACCTCATACATTTGCGGCATTGGAGTGGCCTTGGAATAAATGGTCGCACAGGGTGCCTGAAGTGGCCCACCTTCACGTATGAACTGAGTCTCGAAGAACAGATTGGAATATTTTTATATTATATGGGCCCCAGAGGTCTAAGTTTCCAAGTCCTAAAGAGAACGTCTCTCCTTTTTTTCCCCTAGCTTTAACGCACTGGCTGCTTCGATTATATTTTCTTCTGAAACTACATCTCGGTTAGGTAGCGTTAGGGGAAACAGCCAAGAGGGATATTTTTAATAAATACAAGAAACTGTAAGTAAGTATATGAACAGTGCTCTTGCTGTCGCCCTGGTCGCTTCATTCTTTCTGTGTCTTACTTTCATTCGCTTTAGTGCGTAGCAAAGCAAAAATATTATTACGATATGAGCCAAGCGATCAACAGCAGCAAATGTCGGTCATACATTTATTTTCCCCGTACTCTAAACACGAAAACAGCTAGGGTCGAATTCACAAAGCTTTTCGTTCGTAGGTGCTGCTTTTTTATTTAATGATCGCCTTCGCTAATAATGTTACGTAAGAAGACGCAGATGAAAAGCTATATGCAAGTATATTTACAACGTAATACACCGCACTTGGCCAAGAGGCAACAGCCCGCGCTAGCCTCTAATCGTCGTCGTCGTCTTCTTACTGCTCGCCCCTTCGTCATTGGTAATACTATTCCGTAGCAATATGTCCTACATCACCATTGGCAAGCAATAGCGCTTGCAGAGTAAGAACTTTTTATGACTACGTGCCCAGATTATCAGCTAGGGTACGTGCTGGAGCAACGTAGGCTGTCGGTTCATTCTTACGTAACCGGGAAAATTGGTACTTGCTTTTGGAAAAGAAAAGCTGTGCCGGTCAATTTTACTTTCTACATGCTGTTTGGCGTAATATCTGTTGTTGATCTGACACTCTTTGAGATATTCCTCCAACTGTCTTGTTAAATTCGCTGCATCCATGGAGTGAAACAGCGGAGAAGCTGCGTTCAGTTCACAGCGTTTGTGCTTTTTAACCTAAGCGTCGCTCTCTTTTTAATAACATATACAAATTGTGACATTGTGTTCATAGCAGCTGGGCTCTGCCTCTGCGAAAGTCCTCCGTGACAGGTATGGCCGCGAGCGCCTTGGGCACGCCGTCATAACGGGCACTATAAATGTCACTGCGGTGAAGGTCCACAGCGACTGTTGCTAAAACACAAAGAACACCGAAATAGCTCGGCCAAGCGGCGCAGAAACGCGTAAGTGTTCCTGACAGCGGATACTTACGCCCGCGGACATTCGCTGCACCACGTGGCTGTTCTGCGATCACTTCGGCTGAGTGAACAGGGAACACGCCGCGGCTCTCGGAGACCTCTTATAGCCATAAGAGACATTTGTTCGCAGCAATCTTCTTGCACTTTTGCGAGAACGGCTTTTTGTGCAGCACGAGCTTTAGGCGTTTTTGCTTTTACGCTGCTTTTCGATGCCCTTCCTTCTTTCGCTTACGGGCAATTCAACTGCCTTGGCGAATGAAAACAGCCCCTTTCGCATTATTGACGAAAGAGTGATAGGCAAAAAAGACCGGAAACAATAATTCTCAATTATTTCTTTTTCTTTGTACACCCTGTGAAATGAGAGACGGGATAATGTAATGAATATGCCCTAAAATAATGCTATTAATTTTCGCGCTTAGTCAGTGGGTTGAACACCGCATTGCATGTGCTATCACCGTACTCGTATGACCTTGAAAGGTTAATTATGGGAAAGAAATAGACCTAGTGAAAGGATACCTTACATTACTACAGCGCTGGCTTGCCATAGTTCCGGAGTACTGTCAAACGTGTATATATAGACTGAACCAGTAGCAGTTTTGGATTCTACCACCTCTACAGTTCTATCTGACTAGTTTTTAGCGCAAAAGAAACGCACGACAGGAGAGAAGGCAAACAGGACACAGCGCTATTTCCTGCGTGTCTTCTCTGGTGCCGTGCGCTTCTTCGCGCTAAAAACTATTAACATGTAATACCAACTAGCCCCTCAGTCTGTTTTGTTGCACTTAAGTTGTAGTCAACGGCAAAGGCGCTGACAATGACTCTTATAAAATTCAGAGCTCATATCACTGCTGCTTTTGTTACGCGAGCAAATAAGGGAGCTCCAGCACGAAGAACAAGTATGATGGGGACAGAGCGAAAGCAGACCAGCTTGCTGTTTAATGTAAAGGCTGCAACAACGCGACATTGTTTAAAAAAAGCACGTTGTGGAGCACCCAGAAACCGAATAGATGTGGAGCATCCGCTGATATTGTCATGCATGCTTATAGCTAACACTCCCAGTCGTGGGTATAAAACACGTATGCAAATATCCAATAAAACGTACGTGGCTTCAGCCGGCCGTAAATAAATCGATATAGAATCACATATGGCCGTGTAGAAGCCGTGGATTCGGCTTCCACCACGGCGGCAATTTGTGTTTTCTTCCGCCTTCATTTACTTTTCCACTATTATTTCTGCTCTTCAAACAAACAAAGAATAAATTTATTTCCCCAATGATTTTCTTCGCTTCGTCGTCCTTTGGAATCATTTGCATGTTACAACGAGAAAAAAAGGAGCCCTTCGGGTGTCCTGATTTGTCGCGCTTGTTCCTGACTGAAGCATTAATTGAACCAGCACGAATTCCTTTGCACGTACAAGACACGGGAGCTAGATTACATTGACAGCTGTCGCCTCCAGGATCCAATGAGCGAAGACGCTGACAACAAAATTCAACAAACGCCTGTTCGAATCCCACGCATTCGATAAAGCTTCTGGCACACGTAAGTCCAAACAAACTACTGGTGAAAACACAAACGTGCACGGAAGACCTTGCGATGCATTCTGCATTGAAAAAGACACAAAATGCCCTTATTTCAGTGAACTGCGCTAAATGCGAATGGAAAGCGTACATAAGGCGAATAAAGGAAATCCGCATGTGTGTTCTTTCTTTCCCCACGCAGCGCAGTTGGCTCTTTTCATTGCCTGTTTAATAGTACCGCGATGCACGGTTTCGACAGAACACGTGGCCCAGTACGAGAGCAGAACACGTCGTATCAGGAAGTCGTCACTGAACACGGCTAAATGCTCAAAATGTCCTTAACGCTCCAGAAACAGCCGTGTAGTCAATGCAAAGATGTCGCGATCACAAATGCACCTGTTTACGCGCGATCCGCACCGAACTTAGCTGCAGCACACCTCTCTAAAGCAAAATGGTTGCTTTAATACTTCGCTGGAATCTCGAGCAGCAAAGTCAAGTGATACTTACGGGTTACACAATTCTCAACATATATGCGAAGCGTCTATGCTTCACGCCACTAAAGAAAAGTTCGGTCAAACTGGGTCCTACGTAGTTGTCCCGTTGAGTCGAAGTTTCCCGACACCCTCGTTGATCCTGGTGCCAGCGTGGACAAGGTGCAGTGTGAAAGGAACGCAACAAAACGGGGCTTAATTGCAAGCCGCCTTGCAAATCGTATTGTCGCGCGCAAGGGCATGAAACAGGAACGGAACTGATAACCGAAAATCGAAAAAAAAAGCGTTATTTTTGCGCCAACTGGAACTGTACCAGAATGTTACGGTTTTTGTTTTCACTTCTGAACGAAGCCAGAAAGGAACGAATTGCAGTTTTTTTTTTCGCTTCATGTGAACCACCTTCTCTGGAGCTTTTTATCTATGCGCTTCCTGCTCTTGTGGTTTAACTATGCTGCCCCACTTGAAGGCTCAAGCGAGAGAGAGAGAGAATAAACATTTTTATTTGGTAAATGCAGCTTTGGGAGAGGCTTCCTCATTCCTGAATGCCTTGAGCTCGGGCCGCGTCCTGGGCCCTCGCAATCAGCCGTTGCTGATCCTCGAGGTCGAAGCTGGCCAAGGCTCTCTCCCAAAGCTCGTTGGTGTGGTAAGGGTTTCGAGGATTTAATGGTGCCGCTCAGCAGCCCCTACTATGTGCCTGAGGGACCCGGGCTCTGCGCAGAAGCGGTATTGTGGAGAGAATTGTGTAGGGGCTATGAGGTGATTTCCGGTTGGGTGGGGGAATGTATTAGCCTGTAGAGCTCGGAGGAATCACTCCTTCTCTGTCTGGGGGGTGCATATGTTCTGCGGGTTAGCTTGTTGTGTCGTGCGATGTCTTGGTACGAGACTAGAGGATGCATGCGCTCGGGTTCAGATTCGTCGGCGTCGGCTAGGTGGGTCAAACCTTGAGCGACGTGGTTGGCGACCTCGTTGCCAGGAATGCCGTGATGAGCTGGCGCCCCGGATGATCATGACTGATCTCGTTGGCGGCTCAAGCGAGCTTCGAATGCTTTTAGAAGTGACAACCCCGCTGACTACGACTTTCAACGTGTCACGTTAGGAGGCAGGAACGCTGCTAGCAATAAAATCCTGAAGACATAAAATTTAGGACCGTCAAATAGTGTCAACTGAAAAAAGACTTTCTAGCTCGGGGGTTGCTTTTGGTCATACCGGTAAGTAAGTAGGAGTAAGTGCGATAGAAATGACATTCTGCTTCTAAGGTGCGCTCAAACAACGTGTTCTTTAAAGCGAAGGTTTCTTTACCTACTTTGCCGAACTGTAGTTCAAAAACTTTAGTAATAGTGAAGTTGGACGACTTGCCCGCTTGGTACATGAACACCTGCGTGAATAAAGGGGACAAGGATGGGGAACTAGGACGTGCACAAAAGCATTTCTCATAGGTACTCAAAAAGAGATTCCTGGAATTTATTTCTGTGCTGTAGCTTTACTCAGTGCATTATCCATAGCTGGGTACTTCAGGGACGGATGGTTGCGGGTAGCCTGAGTTTGATCTTCATCTTTATTTTAATATTGATTTTAATGTTGTGCCGGACAATCTTGGGGCGAGATGAAAGACCGTGTTGCTTGTATGATTATCGGAGATTTGAACGGCGAAATGAGGTCCTTCCGCAGGTTCTTTCTCGGAGGTTTCGGTGGGGCTGAAGATAACAAAAAAAAAATAATACTGGCAATGAAAGTGCCAGTAATATATATATATATATATATATATATATATATCTATATATATATATATATATATATATATATATATATTGTTGGCTCTTACGAATGTCTAAAGGGCACAGACTCTTCGTGGAACAAGGCGTGACATTAAACATCTTCCTTAATTTTCTGTTTCGCCTATGCCTTTACTTGGCAGTTTCGTGCTTGCCACAAAATTCTCCAGCGCGACATAGCACCTTCGGGACATCCCGAAATAACACCTTTAACTGCAATGCCAGCTCTTAAGTAACTATCAAGCAGACATACTTCCAAATAACTTTAATGGCTTATTTAACTTTCCTAAACTTGTTATATTTGGATTATCGATTCTTGGCTTGGCGGGTATGTACCACTGGGTATGGCCCCATTCTCAACGATACCTCCAGAATGGGTATGGGTGAGTGAATAATTACATAATGTTTAAATGTATTTGCTTACATATATGTCGTACTCATTTCTGCATACACCTTTGATCACAACTCTCCCCTAGACGAACATCATACGGCGCCTTTCTCCTCGTGACATCGCTGCGCCGACGATAAGGTTAATGTTAAACCGAATCGTACTCTTCGCATTTACTTGTAAAGTAGTTATAGAACACGGCCGCTTACTTTGCGGTGCAACACGTAAAAGGCGATTTCTACATGTTTTCTAGAATACTCCAGTACCAAAATTCTCCCATGTTGCCTCTTTCTCCCATGAAACATAAGGCTACTAAATTATACCTCAATCCTTTCTTTTTTATACTCTATCCTGTTCCCACCTCATATGGGGAACGATCGTCATTAGAAACTTAACAAAAATTATGAGATTGCAGAAGAACGCAGTGAGAATACTCGTTAAAAATTAAATTATGGGGTTTTGCGTGCCAAAACCACTTTCTGATTACGAGGCACGCCGTAGTGGAGGACTCCAGAAACTTCGACCACGTGGGGTTTTTTAACGTGCACCTGAATCTAAGCACACGGGTGTTTGCGCATTTCGCCCACATCGAAATGCGGCCGCCATGACCGGGATTCGATCCCGCCACATCGTGCTCAGCACCCCAACACCATAGCCACTGAGCGACCACGGCGGGTAGTTAGAATGCTCGTAAATGTCCCCTATGACTCGCGCACTAAGCCTACTTTCTATTGCCTGAGATTGCTGCTTGCCTTTTTATTTATATGAATACCTTCTTATCACCCGCTACAATGCAGGCGTCAAACATAATGACCCATTTATGCCGCAGCTTGGAAACTTACACGAACAAATAGTATAAAAAATACACTTAGCAAAGGTAATCGAAAAATTCGTTTTCGAGGAAATACTATATGTATGGTCCATAAATGATAAAGTGCATTGCAAGTATACTAAATACTTTTTAATTTGTGAAAACAATGTTTTATTACATGGTAGTTGTTTAGTTTTCAGATGTTTTTCTTCTGGCTCTATATATGTTTTAAAATTTTTGCACTGCATATCCGCGCGCGAAGTATTTGCTAAAATAGCTTTAACTTAGTGACTGCACTGTAACGGAAGCTGCTACTTGCTGCGTCCGGTAGCCTCTGTGTTCTAACGGCGTGTAGGCCTCCGTCATGCCTTCTGCGGCTTTTTGCCTGTACACCTCACCATCGTTGCACTTTTCCTGCTGTATGTTGAAATAAAGTGACTGACGTATTGAACCACTTCCCTAGCGCTTCATTTCTAATAGATTCCAAAACTTCCATTGGATCTGCGCAACGTTATTTTCATTTACGGGTTGCATGATCAAGGCCAGGCATACCTTTTTATATAGTTTTCGTTCAGTTTAGGATGACTCATCGAATTTTCATGCGAATAAGTTCATGCTGTTTTTTTCCTATGCGTAATTCTGTAATGCAAACGAAGACAAACTGGTTCGAACCGGTTCAAGGAGTTATTTTTTCGCTCAGGAGTTGAACATGCACTTGTAGTGAAACAGGAACTTCCAGGAACTTGCAGGAATTTGCAAGTGAATCGAACAGGAACTGTAACGTTTTCGCTGAGCCAGAACAAAAACCAGAAGGAAAAAAGTTTTGGTTAGATACGCTGGCACGTGCGTGCATGCTGACACATGAGCCTACCAGTAGCACATCGTGCCTCCTAATAACAAGTGGGTTGTTCACCCCCACAGTCACATGAACGAATGGATTCGTTTCACTTCTGTTCGCATACTACGGCGGCTGGCGAAGCTGTGTAAATGGATGTGGTCATGCGGCTTGATTGATGCACTGGGAGCGGTCGACAAGGAAGGGAGAAGGAACAATTCTGGGCAAAGCGTGTGTCTGTATGTTGTCGAGCTGCGACGAACTTATGAAGTGGTCATCGCGTGCTTGCGGCAGCAGCGTTTTGAGTTGCCGCTGCGTAAGACAGGAGGAGTGCTAGTCTGGTGCCCTGTTTCTTCAGCTTCCCATATTTATGACTTCAGTAGCAAGAAGTTTGACAGCGCGAACTTGGACAAATGAGGGTGAAAGGCAGAGATCGCATACCTTACTCCAGTAGCAAGCTGTGGCCAAATTGCGCGTATTCATTTCAATTTCATATCCAACAACTATTCGCCCGCCTCTTCGAAGCTAAGCTGCGGCACAAGCAAGAAAGCCTGCTTAGGATACGGAAATGGTTTTACCGTACTTCTGAGGCACGGCGTTGGCTGAATGAGAAATACGTACTAGGAACAGAATATGAAAGTTTGTGTATTTCTAATAATATGGCGAGTTGTGCTAGTTGGTTGACGTTCATATTGGAAATTAGATTGCAGCGCCCATAAGACGTCGACACAGGAAGGAAGTAGACAGGACGGCGCTTGCCGTGCATTTCTACTCCCAATAAAGTTAACAATGAAATTTGCTAATAAAAAGCGGATCTCGTTCACCGAGTAGCTCGTCGAGATAACATCTTCGCTCATGTTGTCGTCATGAAGCAATCTTTGACGCTGAAATTTCCAAACACCATTTCACATGAAATAAAATGGGAACAAAATTTTCGCATTTATGTATGACCATCGAGAGGACGTTAATACAAAAAGAACCACAGAAATGTGTTTCAGTTATAGCTTAATTACTGTACTAATTATTTAATCAGCAATTGGTTTAGTAACGTGTCCATAGCTGAAACTTCATTTCAGCATATCAAAAAAGGCAACTATGGGCCTTGGCATTACGCTTCCCGCACTCCAATCAGCATTTTAAGGCACCTAACACAGTCTAGCATACATGATAGGTTAAGCATTACAGGGTTAAGCAATCTCCAAACAGTTTAGCGAAATGAGAGAACCAAAAAAATTTCACCGACGATTACGATACTCCCTAATGCGAAATTGAGCGTTTTCATTTCGCGATGTTTGGCTGGCGTGGACAACCTGCAAACGTTGCAAACGGAGCGAATTGTGGAGCGACTGCCTCGCTGATCGGGAGATCGCGAGAGGCAGCGCGCGGGTGACGCGTGGGTGCGATTCACAGCAGCCGCAACTGACTGACGTCCGCTCATGCAGTGCTTTGTTTCCATACAGATGACGCGCGCTACTCTGGCGCCATCTCGTAGGCATCGCCGCTGCAAAGCCTGTCTTGCGCAGCACTACGCTTCCCTTCTCATTCTTTCGCCGTCCCTTCCTACTCCACTTCCCGCCTCATTGTTCCGCAGTACACTCCTCCTCCTCCACTCTCCTCCTGGCTCTCACTTCGCTATCGCGATCTTTCATCTCCAGCTGCACTCCGCGTTCGCTCTTTCATCCTTCGCTATGCTCGTTCGCTCGGTTACACCGAGGGGCGCCGACGCTCCACGTAGGAACTGGCGCCTAAGATATGCGCTATAAAATATATACCGAATGATCTTCAATAGGATTTACGTCAGTAGCGATTTTAGTGAGCTCGCAGGTTGCTTTCATTTGAAGATGCGGGATTGCACAAGTTAGCGGGCGATATCAGTAGAACATAGTCGACGACATATGATAATAAGGCGCACAATGGAATTACTACGTTGTAGATGAGATATTGAGGCACGCGCGAATGGCTAATTCAAGCGTCGCGCTGAACATTATGATCCGAAACACATTTAAAGGACCTTTGTCTCACCCATCCAAGCTTGTTAAAGTAAGAAAAATTAGAACTCCGTGATTGCAGTTGATGTTGCTCATTAGTTAAGCAGCCGTACAAGGGGATGCACTGTTAGCAATGTGCTGTGTTTTGTAAAGATTCATTTTATTCTTCCGTTTTTTTCCTTCATCATTGATTCGGGAAGGACGTGGGGGGTGGGGTGATAATAAAAAGCATTTGAATCTGAGGAAAGCACTTCTTACAAAAAACGGCCTCAGCATGTTTGGGCGCTCTTGACCACATTCGATTTTGCTGGAAACTGCTTTGGTTCGCCATGAACACAAAAATTCTACAGGTTGCGGTTTTGTTCTCTTCTATAGATCCGATTACCGGATCACTCTCGGCTCTTAATAACCGGTCGAAAATTAAGGCTGCCCGATAAATAATCTTGCCTGTATCTACTTCAAACAAACAAAAGAAATAAAGCAAGAAGTTGAGGGGAGTCTCGCCGTGACCGCGACGCCTAATAAACGCTGTTTTGGTCCGCCCTGCAGGCGGGCACCGCCGCGTCTAGCGCTCGTTAATCGCATTCTCTTGTTTGTTCCATATTTCTCTCGCGTCTGGGGTCTAGTGCGCCGAAACGAAGGTTACACGTGGTCAAGGTCGTCATATCGATCTATTTTCACCGGGGCAAAAAAACACTGCAGGCTGCTGCTCATCCAGGTTGCGCACGCTGCTCTCACGCGCGGCGCGAGACAAACAGCCCATAAAATGCGGCGATGCGCACCATCAAACCACTTCGCCGTTACGCGGGGTGAACGACAGGTGTTTCTTGAGCGAGCTAGCCTAATCGTTGCTCCGCACTATTGGCCCGAATAAAAAGCACCCTGACGGAAGGTAGCAAGACAGCTTTTATTGCTGCCTCTTTGGCTTTTTCTTTATATGCGCAGTCCTCGCGGCATTATGGCTGAAGTGGAGCCCCAGTGACATCAACGACAAGAATACGCTTTGTTCCAATAACGAGCCGGGCTCGTCCAATCCATTTTTTACATTCCTTTTTGAAAGCTAAGGTGCCTATGCACTTCATTCGTGCAACAGAGATATTAAGATGGCGGCTGCCAGTCACGTGTTGCTTCCCTCTCAAGCGTGCACTGTTATGATTGGGGGCTCAATCCCATCGCTCGTGATTCGTTGTCAAGGTTGGAGTCGGGCATGAATTAGAAGGTAGCTGGCCCATGCCGTCGTCCAACTTATCCACGCTGAGGACGTTGATGAAGGGAAGGACTGCTTCTCATCGAGAACGATAAATATGGGTTTATTTACAGTATTTATATCAGTCTAACATGACTGTTTGAGAAAGTACATCAATCTAACATGACTGCTTGAGAGAGAGTGACCTGAGCAGCCGCCCAACAGCGGTTTTTAAACACTCTGTCCTCTCCCGATACAAGGTGATGCGAACGTTCGTTTAGCCATCGCAAACTAGCTGCCTCCCCGCGGCACGGCTTACACACACACACGCACACACGCATACACACACGTGTTTACGGTCCGAAACCGACACCACACGAATATCATAGAATTTGGAGCCGTTCCGGGTAGCGTGTTGTCTAGCGTCTCGGTCGGTGCGTGGGAAGGAGTGTCCGTCGGCGTCCCCGCGGCAGCTCCCCCGCCCGTAGGAGATCAGGTCCGCTTTGTCGTGTTGCGCACAAAGCCTGCTTCGTCGAACTCCTACAGTCACAACGCATCCTAGCTGAACCTACGGAGAGTGGAGGATGCGCGTATTGATATCGACACAAAGTCAACTTCGCGACGCCGTGGCTAGAGGTTGGCGGCGATGCTCCCGAGATGTTGCTTCCACAGTCGCAACTGGTTGGCATAACTTGCACTGCAGCTGGCCGTTCTTAACAGCACATGCTTCAGACGCAGGCCTTACTCGTCTGATGACATGGCACTTTGTCGGCTTTATCCTGTCTACAGTTGTCAAAGAGCTTCCGACAAGGTGGTTCATTATCTCATGCAATGGTCGAAGCAACACTGGCAATAATGTCTGCACAGAACATGCTTCTGCTGCAAGGAGTGTGGTGTGTGGCTTTGTTGTTTACCATGGTTTGAGATTTGTCGTGCGAAAGCAATGTTCTAATCTTCCGCAGCCGCTCTTCGAGAACTTTGGCTGATTTGCAAACCTTTCTAGCAAATGCTTTCTTTCAAACGTACCTGTACCAGTGAGGGGTTCCTACCCTGCGAAACTGAGCTAATGCTAACAACGGCATTTCTAGTCAACGTACATTGTTGTTGTTGTTTCGTATTTTCAGACACAAGTTATGAATTGACTACCGCCCGGTTATATATGTTTCGAATCCGCAAATAAAATTGAAATCTGGATGAGCAATCTAAAAAATGAATCTCAATTTCTGAACACTTCTGGGTATTTTGGCACTAATGGGTTAATGAAACCTAGAAGGATAGTGGGTATGGCGTAAAATGAAATAAAATTCATTGTGCGCATCGCAGGTACTAAAGATGCAGAAACCACAATACGACACTCAGTAGACAAGCCATCTAAGAAGGATAGAGAATTGAGCAAGTCAGTACACGTTCATTGATGAAACAACGGGAACAAAGACCAGGGTTAACATAAGAAGGTGACACCACGTGGCACTGCACCGTAAGAAAAGTTAAATATGCCTTCGTGGCGCGAGATGCACCGGTATCGCTAATTCATGGGCCAAACATATGCGCCGTAGTTCAGGACATGACAGCTTTTGATGCCTAATTATTACGAATATTATGGCTGTTCTTTCTAATGGGAACAGCCTGCAAGCTCAGATTAAGTGGGCTGTGTATTCCCTTACTCTGCCCGCAGGGCTAGGCGTCAATGTTACATACCTTTAATTTTAAATAGTAAGCATTTAGCATTTGCGACATTTCGCCCAATACGCTGAAGACGTGTCCAATTGCGCCTCCCTCACCGTCACTTGTGGTGGGCATTTGAGGAAACAATGCGCGGCTGCGCGGCTGGGTTACTGCAGTGCATTAGCTGCTACGAAGCTCCGCAAAGCGAGAACGAGCACTGGCCTCACTCGTGGCAAACTTGGAACGCTGAAGCTGCTATGAGAGGGAGTACTTACTTACTCAACGTCGTGTCAGGTTTAGTTCGCCGGAGCTACAGCTGCCGCAGACGATGTAGTCAGTAATACTCGCCACGATAGGCGACATAGGCTGTGATCTACGCAGGAAAGCAAAATTACTTGAATAATTTATTTTTAAGGGAAACTGACGACCCCGCGTTTGGCTGCGAATTGCGAAATAGCTTTTATATTTCCCTTCAGCAGGCATCACTCTTCATTCATTTAATTCATTGACGTTCTCCAGAAGCCGCCGACATATTGGGCTTTTTGCCAACATTTCCAATAGACTGAGAGAAACTAACTAACTAACTATATAAATAAATAAATAAATAAATAAATAAAGTACAGCAGAATAGCCGACCTGAATGTTGATCAAGTGCAGCACGCTTGCGGTCTGCCTCGTTATGTCACCTTCTTTTCAGCTACACATCTGGTTAGTGAAAGGCAGAGACGTTCAAATGACGCTTTCCGAGGCAGAAAGATGAATAAGTGCGCAGGACAGGCGCTCTTGTCCTGTCCACTTCAATTTCGCGTCGCCTATGACTGCGGGCAAGGATATACTTCCCCTCACATGATATACTTTTATGTACACAACATTCTAACCATATGGAGAAGCCGGTGACATAATTTTTGACACCATTTTATCATTCCGCAAGAAATTCCTCAATACGCTTGCACGATTTCAACGGTTATGTATGAACACACTAGCTCGACAACGTACGTTGTTAACTTAGTTAAACACGCTATTTGTTCATCTTTACATTCTAAAATCCCGCACATATTCGCCGGGTTACCAGACAGGCGAATATCGTATATTTTGGTGACGCTTATTTTTCGTTGTTTTTCCGTAGGAACCGCGCCCGGTATGCGGGCATTATTATTGACTCCTTGCTCAGGAACGCGTTTAAGTGAACCAACTAAGCCCGCACGCTCCTTAGTCATCTGTTTGCGACTGTACTAGTTACTGCCGTCGTCAAGTCAGCCATGAAAGGACTGCCGCGTACCACATTCCACCGGCTCCATGACGTGTAGGTACGCGGAGCTATAAAATTTCCGGCAACAAGCCGCCTGACTTTGAACTCGGCAAACATCGAAACCATCTTGTCAGCAGAACGCTGCAGAAAGCCGTCACCGTGCTTCCGATCGTAACGGCGAGGCCAAATCAGAAAAATACATTCAAAATCAGTGAGTGTTTACGTCTAAGGTTGCCAGAGCGAGCAGTAAAATTTTGAAACTACAACTGCACGCACTTCCTATTCGTAATTCGCCGCGCGCGCAGCGGAGTTAAAAGTTTTGCTCATTGATCGCTCGAATATACAGCACGTGCGCCAAAGTTTCATATTTTTTCTCCTTACTTTTTACTATCAGCCACGCGTTCGCTGTGCAATCAGGTTCTGGCATTTTATCGCTTTTCCTACTCTGCGACCGCGTGGCGTTTTTCCCAGCTGAATATAAATATGGCAAGTTCCTATCCTTTGTTTACAACACACAGCGCTATTTTTTTTTCTTCGTCTACACATTTATTTCGCAACTCTAACAGCAGCCTTCTCAAGCTGCCGGTGCATAAATTCGGCGGAGGCCACTCAATTTCTTGCTGTCAGCGGCACACTAAGTTCGATGGGAAATTCTGGTTACATTCAAGTTACGAGAATATTAGGTATTTCGATATGCTGTGTACTGTTGTACAGAAATAGCGCAAGACGCTAGTGAATTCATTCTTTTAATTGGTTGGAAAAGTTTAACTGCTGACAGGTGACATAAAGGCGGTTGGTGATACCGAATTGTTCTAATGAGCTAAACAGACAGACAGACAGACAAAGAACTTTAATAACAAGGTCCTGAGAAGCTTTGCCCTAGGGCAGAGCTGCGGGCCGCTCCCACGTGGGGACGGGTAGGCCGAGCCTAACCGCCGCATCGTGGGCTCTCTGGACCGCCCAAGTTTGACGTGCATACTCTGAGCTCCGGATGGCAGAGCTCCATTCTTGTTCTGTGATGCGATTGGGTCCCTGTAACGAGGGGCATCGCCAGAGCATGTGTGCCAAATTGCTAACAGCCCCACAGTCGGGGCAAGTAGAGCTGAAAGCCTCTGGAGTGATTGTGTGGAAAGGGCCAGGTTTGGATAGCACTGCGTCTGAAGCATGCGTAAAGTGGACGCCAGAGGCCTAGCCAGTTTGCAGTGAGGGGGAGGATAAGTCTTCCTACCCAGGTGATAGTGCGTAGTAATTTCGCTGAAAGTAGTGAGAGTGTCCCGAAACTCGAGAACACCGGAGTCTGAGCTCAATCTTGCTCCCGCGCGGTGGGTTAGTGCGCGCGCTTGGGAGTGGGCAATGTCATTAAGATTGGGAAACGAGTCAAGCTGGGGGTCGAGGTGAGCCGGAAACCACGTGATGGTGTGCGGAGAGATTATCTTG